>NC_048430.1:5085932-5109680 GCF_013103735.1 Etheostoma cragini
AGGCACCAAAGAAGGAGAAAAAAAGGGCGCTTCAGCCTCTAGGGTAAGTCCACACATAATACTTTGTTGAGCTGCAGCCAAACTTATTGTTAGGATCAAGCATTTGTGTGCCAGTGTGTACTTAAAGGAGCTATTTTTCATTTGCATATGCATGCGTGTTTGAACCTGTCCATGTGTTTGCAACAGGAGAGGCAGGACATGCACATAGTTAACACAAAATTAGCTAATTATAATTGCGTTACCGTTTCCCTCAGGTCAACCTTGAATTGGACTGAAGAAAAAAAAAAAAAGAAGACGGCACTCCTCCCTTTTGTCCTTTATCCCTTCCATCTTCTAATTTGCCAACCATAATTATTAGAACATGGCTGTACTATTTGCAATTGTCAAATACAATTAACCAGTGTGGCCTGATAGCTGTGCCTCAGCATTATAAGTCGTCAGATGAAATACAAGAAGTGAAATCCTCTTTTGCCCCACATGAACTCTTGCTGATAATGATGTGCGGCGTGGAGACGAATGCAGCCAGAGGCTGGGGCAGTTCTCCTCTCATGATCACAGTGTCTAAACAGTTATGCTTAAAATTTGGCGTTTGGATTACAGGTAAAAGTGAAATACTAAATGAAGTCCAGGAAGGGGTAAAAAAAAAAGAGATAATACTGGGTGAACTGAGTGCAATTTTCTCCTGAGAATCAAGAACATTTTCTTTTTGTACCCTGTGAGCAGTTGAAGAGGCTTCGATTGCAGCAAATGGCTGTCTCCTAGAGACCAGAAAGACAGAAAGAGGAAGAGTGACAGAAAGAATGACTTTAATGGACAAGAGGAAGGGAGAAAGAGGGGAAGAAAGTGACAGAGATGGAGTAAAGGACAGCGTAAGGGGCATTTAATGGAGAGGAAGAAGGTGGCATGTATCTCTAACCATTGATATGTGACAGAGATAGCAGCACTTCTCTGTGGCCTGGCTGTGCTGCCAGGTCTGGCCCTGTTGGGCCTCTGAAGTCCAGTTCACTCAGAGGTCAAAACTGAACAGCCATTTTCTTTTATATTTTGCTTCGCACAGACAAAAACTATTTGTCAGAGCAAAACGGCAGATCAAAGAGCTTTGTGTGCCAGAATCAATGGTTAGATAATAGAAAATATAATCACTCTTCCTAAAAAGAAACATTTTGCCTTGAAGCTTCTGAATAACTTTTTTGAAAATGCCCACACATTATTTTTATCAATGTGCAAAATGCTAAGTGAGCAAACAAAAGAAAAATCTGAATCGGTCAACTCCTACCCTTTGCCTTTAAACCAACATAAATTCTTATAGGTGCACTACAAAAAGTTGAGCAACGTTGAGGATCGTGAATGCAGTGGTCGGCCAAGGAAACTTAGTGCAGCGTATGAAAAACACATCAAGCTAATTTCCTTTGATATTGGAAAATGTCCAGCTGTGACATCAGCTCAGAAATTGTAACAATACGCCAAAAATGCACCTAAACACACCTCCCTGTAAGACCAGCCCGCCCATGAGCGCTAAGATGGGCACAGGTGCATTTGGCGCTGGACGGGACGTTGACAACTGCGTCGCAATATAAGACATTTGTGTCAGGCTTTAGGCTGCGCCGGGTGCACGATAGGGCCCTTAATGTTAATATGTGGGTACATTCTTCCAATCAAATCATAGTTGAGCTACTCTACAATCTGTTAATGTATCCCCTAGCAAATGCAGAAGTAAACTCTGGTACACTTAATCCTGTGTTGGAATTACTAAAACTGTTAATTTACTTAAAAACTGAAACAATGTTCTAATTTATTTATTTTTTAACTTTATTTTTGGGTGATTTTAAGGACAGGATAGCTGGAGAAACGAAAGGGGAGCTGACCTCGGCCTGCAGGAGTGAATCTATATAAATATATATGGGCGCCAGGTCTACCAACTGAGCTGGCCGGGCACCCAAACAATGACATGTTTGCTTTAGAATGAGGAGAAGCCTCAATTACTCATCTTGGCAGCTCCTTTTCTTCACTAAAAAGCACTCAGTTATGTATCAACTGACATAGAAGTAGCTCAAACAATTCCCTCAAACTAAACAAAAGCAATGCCAAATTTTTCTGGGGAATAAAAAGTGTCTGAAACTACTGCCAGTTAAAAGCATTGTGTGCACTTTCTACTGTTTCTATTACAAAACTAAAACAATCCAAACAATTCCCTTAATGAAAAACTGAAACACTGACATTTTGGCATGGGATGAGGAGCCTCGGCCTTCTCGGCAGCTACCGTTCTGTTCTTTTCCATTGAATAGATGTGTTATGTATCGGCTGACAAAACAGCTTAAACCATTCCCTCAAAATTACAAAAGCAAAGCCATACTTTGCTTAGGAATGAAAAGTGTCTGAAACTGCTAGAAGATTACAATCATTTGCTGTTAGTGCTCTTTCAGCACCATGGACAGCTCACTAGGACTGGAGAGTGAAAAGGAGAGTGCGAGATCTACGGGACCAAGCCAAGCTGAAAAGAGAGGAATTACAATTACTGGAAAATGAACTGGGTTGCTTCCTATATACACATTGAGTTGTATATAGTACATGTTTTTGAGTACACAAGTAGTTGCTTAGAAAATATTATTTTATATTATATAATTCTGATGAAAATGTGTTAAAACGCATACCATTCATTCAAACTGAGGCAGTCCTGTCTAGAACTTGCCCTTCCTATGCTCGGATGTTGGGAGTGCATTCATAATTTCTTCTTTGTCCAACAATGTCACTACCTCATGTTGAAATCTGAGGCAGAGATGACAGCTGCTCTTGGAGCACAGTTGACCTTGCATGCGTTTTGATATGATGTAGAACTGAAAAAAACTCTCCTTCCAGTCGTAACAGGCACGTGCCCTGCCAGCGTGAGTCATGGAGCAATGCTGAGGTCCGGATACAGCTCGTTGAATTGAGACAGGTGAAATGTAGCTGAGGCCGCCAATGACATGCACACAAAGCTCAGTTGATTTACACTTAGCCACTTAATTACTTCTTGGGTGGCTCAAATAGCTATTTGATAGACTTAAAACAAAAAAAATATTTAAAAAAAAGTGTTATTGCATCTAAGACATGGATTTAAATCCAACTGGGATTAACAGATAATTAAAATGTATAAATACATGTAAATAACTACCTCTGTTAGGAAACAGTTACGTACATGGCTCTACACCTGTGATAATGTCAGCTGAAGAAACACTGAAATCAAATCCTGACAACTCTGCTAGCCTATGCTAACTAGCCAGCTAACTGTTCAAGATTTCAAATTGAAACATCAGACTATACGCCAACGAAAAGGCGGAGCCCTAAATTGGGCCTTAATATAAATCTACTACCTGTATCTGTATATTTGTGTCTATTAAGTTTATACAGGAAGTGATCGTGGCTTATTCCAGAAGTTGTTAGTATTTTTCGAACTTGCTTCATTTTGTGCATTAAATAGCTTCTACTGCCTTTTATACTCCTCATACATGAGCCTATCTGACAACAATTTGGATGCTTTTCCTACGTGTCCATACCCAAATAATGGATTTGTTACACTTAATTGTCACGGACAATACATAACATGCTCTTGTTGCATGTATCCCATCCCTGATCACTGCAACCATTGAATGATCTGTATCTGGTGGTCTAAAGGTTGTAGACGCGAGCTTGTGAACTGGAGGTTGGTGGTTCAACCCCAGATGGACAGTATAAAATATGGGTGGGGAGCGCTTGTCAAGATGGTGCTCTTAAGCAAGGTCCTTTACCCTAACCGCTCCAGTGGAGCTCCTCAGTGGACAAGCAGATCACACTATGGTTGTACTGGGCAGCTTCCAGGTATGAGCTGTGTGTCACTGTGTGACTGTGACAGGTTGTCATTGCAAATGAGAATATTTTCTCAATAGACTAACCTGGAAAGGTTCTGTCTTGCTCATGGTGGAAGTTTGTCAGACTGTTCTTGAGATGCATTACCACCACTGGTTGGACTGGATTTGCCCTAAAGACAGGAAAAGCAAGAAGGATGCAATCAGATTTGACCCCTTTACAGAGTGTAGAATGTGTAGAAGTGTCCACATCTGGATTTTGTCCAGATATGAGACACTTAAAATGACAGGTGTAAATGGGGCCTTTGTGCATGGATTCCTTTCGGCTTCCTTAACAAGAACCCAGTCTCTTGGGGTTTGCCTTCAACGTAGCATTACATTAACAAGACAAGCATGGCTGGCAAAGCTTGTTCAATGCAATTGCTCTCATTTCCCACATCACAAGGGACCTGAACTGCTCATCTCCACACTGAGCTGAGAATGACAGTGCATGTCAATATCGCTCATGCTGGTAAACTATTTAGCCCTCCCGACTTATGATCACACACCAGTACAACTGATCAACACCTCAATAAGCACACTCAGGTCTGTTTATAGTCCAATTTAAAAGCTGATTTCCCAAGGCATCCGCATCCCATGGACGTGGCTGAGGTCAATACACATGCACATAAGCACACACACACGATGGCCATGCTTGCACAGAGTGTCCCGATGGGAAAACATCTCTTTTCATGATTTTTAAGGTGATTACTTCTTTAATTTGCACTAGCCATGGATATCCCTGTTCTCTGTTTGCACTTGTGTGATGGCCTGTGTGAAGCAAATAGGTTTTGAGACTGATCACATCAGAGACATGACGATACATTCAAATCCAACACGCTTCTTGTAAGAAAGGAAAAATGCATCCCCAGTGCTAATTTGGGGTAAGAGAAAAGAATGATTTTCTGTTTTTTTACGATGAAGGCATCCATTCACAACCATACCTTAAAGAAAAATATAAATTTGAAAGTTTTCTTCAGGCGTTCAAAATCACACAGCTGAGGATCCTTACAAAGTAGAGATTTTGAGTTTTTATATATATTCATCAAATTGTCTGTGCTCATCTTAGGTCATTGCAGGCAAATTAGAAGATTAACAGATTGGTTCATGTTCAAGTCTGCAATATTGTCTGGGAATGGATCCTCACCAATATGATCCAGTGTAAATAATAGAGGACAACAAATTCAGTCTCGTTATGTGCAAAAATTGATTGAAAGATCAAAGCGGTGGCCACGTTCGGCAGCAACAACAATAAATTTAGGCAGATAACACAAAGTAGTATAAAAACCATGAGTAGCATGTTTGCGCAGTCACGTACATAAATTGTGCTTAAAAAAAATTTCTGATCCTTTTCTTTCAATCGTTTTCGTGGCTTTGATTTGCAGCCAGCCTCAAAGTGACTAATGGCACATTTAAAGCAGTAGATTTGAGATTCTCTGCCTGAGCCCAAACTGGGTTGGGCCAATATTTTACGCCGCTTTCCTCGGGCCGGGCCCTTGATCAAGCACTTGTGTTTATTTAATCATTACTTTATTAGCATAATTGGGTGGAGAGAAAGCCTCTGCAGCTTCTCCCGTAGCACTGGGTAGTGTGGTCAGTGCATCGGCATGCAGGCCGTGGTGAAGAACAGTGTTAATTAGGTGATCAAGACCAGAAAGTCTCCTTTAAGGTTCCAGGGCTTTAATTTTGTTGCTGCCTTGATCTGTTACCCACGCTATTTGGCTGAGGGAGCTAGGTTTTTTTTGTTTTTTTTTTGTTTCTTCAATCGGATCCATTAGCAATTTAATTCCATTCTGAATTTAAACCAACAACGCAGTTGACATGCTTTGTCCTTTATAATTCTCAACAGATTTCTGAAGTTCAAACAACTCTGAATTGTAGTTGAGAACGTCATTTACAATGACACACGTTTTAACACATTCTTGGGTTTAAATCGAGCTCGGACTCATGTTTACAGGTAATGTGTTGGGACAGGCTCGGACACAATGTGCATGGGCTTGGGTGGAGTCAGGCTTGATTTTCTGGGCCCAATCTAAGCTCTATGCTGCAGTAATCGAAAATCTATTACATTTTTAACATTCAGCTGATGAGTGTTTCCCTCAGAAACCGGCAATATATTACCAAAATTATCCATGACCAAAATTACAGACTGTCAGTACTACAAGGGTCAGAATCTGTCCCGAGGACAAATAACAAAGTGCAGATTTCTTTTAAGTTTTGCTTGCTGTTAATAATGTTATGCAAACAACGTGATGATATGCCCAGCCGTAACCCCTGACAATAGAAGATATGCAAATGATTCATGGCAATCACCAGGGTTTTGTTATCCCTTGTTTATAATCCTCTAAAGGAGATCAGCGCAAATTCTTTCAGGAAGACTTCTAAACAACTTCAATCGCCACTATCTCTTCCTAAAACTGTTCAGCTGTTGAGAGGCTATGTGCAAGTAAGCCATTTTTTTGTTCCGTTTTTAAAACAGGAACAAATTGATGCAGCAGACCCAGAGATTTTTTAGTTTTTTATTCAGCACTTCTCTTCCTCACTATCTACATTACTCACAATGGAATGAGTTCTTAAATAAAAAAAACACATTTTATTGTGGATGAAAGGGGCAATAAGTCACTTGAATGTTGAGATGTTTTTCAAAAGTCAGTTTTTGAACATAATATAAAAATGGGTGCTCTCTCTGCTGAATGGGAGACAACAGAAAGCACCGGTGGACCCTCTCTGTTCACACGCCTGCTCCTGGCTAAACTTTATCATGGCAATTGCCTGCTATTTACTTTGATCTACCTCAACAGTGACAACAGGGGATTAACGGATAGTCAGGCATACGATGTCATAGAGGATTTAGGGATAGATTTTTGATTTACTAGCGTCCCGTTTGTTTCTGGATGAGACATGCGAGAGTTGACCTCGAAAAACTATTGGATTTGGGTATCCTAGCAACGGCTGTAAAATGGAGCAGTAATTGTGTAATAAGGCGGCGACAGACAAGTCTGTCACAACAAGTAGTTTTACCTGTCCTTCCTGTGTCCTCAAAGGACAAGGCTGTCTTTTCATTGAAGTTGAAGATCATCATTCACATCCATGTAAATAATCCTCTATTTCGTTACAGCTGGCTTAGTTGCTGGGTTTACCAGTGTTGCATAACATTAATTATTATGCGTGACCCTTTGTGGCATTTGTATGAACAAGCTAATCAGCCCAAAACCATTTGCTTCTGACAAAGGCATCTGAAAGCTTTCCTTTGGATTTTGGAGATCAACAGGGGTGAGCCGAGTCAAACAACAGACATGTTTGAGCACGCCGGCCTTCTGAGTCCGGCTCTCCTTTTAATCTGGCCCCTACACGGCGCCAAACTCAACAGCTCTAAAGGGCCAAATCCCAAGATCGAAAAAGCTTTATCTGCAGATTTCCAGTCAAAACTTGCAGCAAATCCTCTGCTCTCCCTGTCCATTTCACCCTCCCCTGCGCCTCAGATTTTCTCTCTTTCTCACTGATGTTTTATTTTTATTTTTTTGGTGACCCCCTCCTTATGGGGTATTTTAGAACATGGATGAGAAAAGGTCTACGGAAGTGCATTGTACTACTTACATGAGGAGCTATATTTATGTGGACTCCACTACATTTTCAAGGCCAATAAAAAAACTGTAATACAACATTTCCTTTGAAAGCCTTGGTTACTTTGAAAATATAGATTACAAAATATAGCTAAATAATATGAATACGTTATTGTGTATTATCAAAAGCAAGCTACCAAACAGTATATACTATAAAAAACTTACAGAATACTTACTTAGAATTAGCCCCACCTTTATCAACTGCAGCATTAAATGTGAGTACACATGATGACAACATGGTATATGCTTCTGAAAAGGTCCATTCTTTACATTGAGTGTTTACTTTTGGTTTTTTGAGCATAATGCGAAGCTAAAACGTTTGCACTTTTACTTGTAATACAAGTTTATTGCCTTTAATGCCTTTATTCAAAGTATTTGTTCTCTTCCTCTCCCTGTCGGTCTCTCTGGCTCTCCACAAAACTGGTTTCAAGCTGCTTAAGTAAATAGCAGTGAAGATGTCTTCAACATACCTTATATTTTCTCTCCACACACTTTGGATAATCCCCTCAGACATGAATGGCAATGTCCACAATTATAAGGCAGCACCAAATAACCAATCAGATTCCTTCTCACTGTTGTGAGACAGCGATAACAGATAGCATCTCTTTTTCTATTTATGTCACAGTGTGACTGGAGAAGGTGGGGAGGGGGAAAGTGACAAATGGCAACTGGAAATTGCTGATAGAAGTGTGCCGATGTCACATGTCTCATATTATTGATTACGTTTCAAATGGTTACACAGACACGTACAAACAAACTCGTACATGTCATTTGTACAGAGAGTCTGGCCACTCTCCATTGACAAGTCTTAACTTTTCTTGAAGGCGAGTACTTTGTTGAAGTTTATAACTGTTGGATCTGCCCAGAGCCACTCTGGATCTGACATAACCAATCGCTAACGTTTGGTCGTGACGTGGGCCAAACGTTGCTAGCGTTGGCCATAGCTAACTCGTTCAGCAGTGAGTGACTTCACACTCACTGCCATTAGTCAACTACTCCCTCTGTTTGCTGATTGGACTGCCAACAGTGAAACACCGCAAACCCAGACGGAGTACTGAAGGAAAATGAAAATTGAGCAAAAATATGTAGGAGGGTGGAGCCAGGCTAGATTGTGCGCTCATTTATCTGCCTCTCCAACTCTATTTTGCCACACACATGCACTCACACACATTTTTTTTCTGTTCATCTTATTTATTTTTACTAAACCTTCTGCTCAAGCCGCCTTGTTGTCTTACTTAGAGAAACAGATACACTCGATGTTGAGCTGCAGCTGAGCTACAGCATGTGTCTGCATGTGTGGGGCGAGAAACTACACACAAAGTGCTTTAAGATGAATACGTACGTGTTTTGAAAGTGTAGATTTGTCTCTGATGTCATCCCATCAACACATTTATTGCATGAATCTGACATCATCCTCCTTCAGTTCTTTAATATCAATGTGTGTGCATGTGTATCCGTGTGAGTATGTATCCATTCCCAGCAAGATTTCTTCCACTCGTCCTTGACATGATCATTATGTGCAGGGCCGGAAATTAAAACAATACAGACACAAATCGGTAAGCAGGGTACGCAGTTGCTCATGGGCCCGGACCAATCAGGGGCCTGCATCACTGGAATACGTTGATTGACAGCCGGGTCCCCCTATTGTTCATTACTTTTCATTACTTGCGAAAATCCCAGCAGTCCCACAAGGGCAGCCACTGACCAAGCGGGAGAGAGAACGGGTCCAATTCGTTTCTGTGTTTTTGATACGAAGATGAGACGTTTAGGCGAAAGACGTCCGGCCAACATGGAAACATCTTAACATCACTGCACGCTGTGATGTTTTTTCAGTGTATAGTTGCTGAAACTTGCTGTTGTTATAACCCTGTTGGATCGCTGCAGCGGGCGGGGCTGCTGCTCCATTCCCCCCGTGACAGGCGCATGCACACACACATACAATCACATGCAGGAATGCAGGTGGATGCAGGAAACAACGCATATGAGATGTATAGTATGACCTATATTGAGGAAAGCTATATTATGTAGGTGCAATGATGAGTTAAAGTCCAATAAGTACTTTATCCAACAATATAAATATGTGTCCCAGCCTGGAATAGGAAATGATGCCTTTATGCTGGATTATCAAGGCGGGCCCCCTGTTACAGCACGTGATGACGGCGCAATGTCCACGAGTAGGCTGCCATTAAAAGGACAGTATACGGTCGTAGAGACACCTTGAGGCAAAAAAGTGGCTAGTAAAAAGTGACTGTGGCAAGTGGAGTTAACTTCAGGCCCTGATTACGTGTAATCATTAGAAGCGGAAACATCCGTGTTGTCAATCAGTCCAAAATACACCTAGCACCGATGTGTACAGTTTGAAGTAGGATCCCTGCAGAAAACTGCTCATTTAGCGTCAGGCTTCATGGCTTCGGGTGCTGTGCTGCAAACAACATCAGTGCACTCTGGCCACTGGTTTGCTTCTTTCATTATCAGAAACAACATCATTTCTAGTGTCAGCAAAGGGTGCCTTTGCAAATATTAATTTGCTAGCTGAAGCCTTTTTATGTAACCACACTGGTTAGTTGAAAACAATTAGGAACAAAAAATAAGTTTTTGTACTTAAAAAAGCTGAAATACAACTGCTCTAACAATGTAGATTGTTGTTAAAGGGGCTGCACTAGATATTCAGATCATTAATATAGCACCAAAAAAGTATTTCCTAAATAAAGATGAAGAATGAAGTCGCAAAAAGGACAATATTTACGCATTGTGATATTCTGAGTTTGTGAGTTGGTAGAAGATTGTCCTTTTAGATTTTTAAAAGCTCTGGAAAAGAAAGACATGCATGATCTAAGTTTTGTGGCTGTTTTGGAGTAAAGTCATAAAAACCTAATAGTATAATGAATCGGAATGGAAGATGACTGAATCTCTGCATTCAGCCATTCTGATTACTGCTGCAAAACCCCACTTGGATTCCCATGTGACCACTTAGACTTAAAACTAATGCAAATTTTTCACAAGTACTTCACTGGAAGTTATTTGTTTAAACAAATTGTCACCCAGTGTAATAGCGTTGCATAATAGAGCCCATGTACTGATTGGACGACATGTGTCTCCCCCGGAGACACATCATTACAATAAGCTTCGGGGGAACATATGCACTTGCAAGCTACGTCATTAATGGTGGTTGTTGACAATAAAAGTATAAAGAAACATCCCTTGAGGGTGGAACTGTATCCCGCTCAGAGCATTATTGTCAAGGAAAATGACAAGACATTCTCGTCAACTTGGATCAATCAGTAGTCAATCAGTGGTTTTGCTCAGCCATTATAATGCTTAGCTGAATGAATGTAGAAAAACAATTTGCATATGTATCTGTTCATTGCACAAACACATCTGTATAATTTGGATTTACACCAGAAGAGAGTGCATGGGGCGTACATTGTGCATTCATCTAAGCTGCTTCATATTCTACTTCAGCTTTATGTGTTTAGCTGCACACAAAATCAAATATTTGTACCATTCAGTATACGTAGGTCTTTTTTTTTTTCTTCTATGAAAAGTGAAAAATTATTGGCTAAATTGTACCATATTGGCTCATTGCCTTCAAGCTTCAAATCTTGTTGACCTAATATTGGATTACATTTAGCATCATGAAAAGTCATGGTGAATAAACTACTAACTAGATTCCTGATACATCTGAATTCATAAGGAGAACCGTTTTTTATATAGTTCATAGTTTATACATTGGATTTTTGCTTATAAAATCCAGATATTCAAGCAGTGTGATTGTGAAGTCTGTTTGTGTATTTGAATCATAGCTGGCATAACTTTGTGTTAAACAAATAAGAAATATTAATGTAATTGCTCAAACTCAAAGTGCATAATCTGTTCACATCCCAAAAAACGTCCCTAGCATACTGAGGCAAATGGATGCTTCAGGGTTGCTGTTGGTTCTCCTTTTTATAAGATGCATTTTGGAACATTTCATTTCCCTGAAAGTACAGACTCTTGTGTGTTCACTTGTGTTAAATATAATGTGTAATCTGAGGTCAGTTTTTTCTTCATATTCTTTGGCATCAAAAGCATCTTGTATATCAATGTATCAAGTGTATGTGGCTCATTTCAGCTTAAAACAAACCATGTTTCCTCTAAAATTACTAGCTGTCATTTACACAATAGACAATTGGACTTTTTAATTTTTAATTTAGAAAGGAATAACCGCTGGTGACTTGTCACTTGATGCGGCAGTTAAAATGCAGCCAAATGTTTTTTTGAATAGGAGTGTGTTCCCCCAAGCTTTCACTTGTTTTGTGTCATTACAAAGGGAAGCAACACATCACAGCCATGCAGCCCCCCCCCCCCCCCTCCGCTATGCCACTAACTGAACACGACATCTCATGCCACCCTACATTCTTGCCCATATCACAGGTAGATAATTGATATTCACACTTTTTATCACGTTTAGTACAAAAGCTCTTTTATCTAATAGCAGAAAATAAAAATTCTGACAGCGATCCAATTGTGACGGATTGTTGTTGTTGTTTAGCTTCTAACTCTAACTCAAATGTCACCCAATCAAGTCCAGTTACTCTTTTTTATTAACAGACAGTAAGAAGGGGGGGATGTGAAAAATGGAAAATCCCCTCTAGGATTGTTTGTCTTTGTGATTCCAAAACTAGCGCCAGCCCAAGTTCGGAATTACAACCACGAGTGAATGCTTGGATGTTAATTAAAGAATGCAAATTTCATGTTTCTGGTCCAAGGCTGACACACGCTCAAGGCCCAGAGGTCCATGAGAGAGAACACACACACACAAAAAATCACACAAACAGCAAAAGACAATTTTTGAAGGCTTATGCCGTGCAAACATGTGCATGCACACACACATGCGCACCCAACTGAAGGCCCTAATCAGTCTCTCTCATCCCCTTTGTTCTAAAAGATAGAGATAAGACAGTTGGCGAAGCAAATGACCTTATGGGGTTGCTCAACTCAGAAAGCTGATTATACAGAAGTTACATTTTCATTAATGTGTTTACCAATATGCAAAGAGAAGGCATAAAGTGGGTCAGAACTTTTGGGAAAGTTTGAAAAAGGGGAACATAGGCTGCATATGAATGCAAAGTTTGGGTGGGAACACCCACACAGAGAAGAGGACTGAATGCAAGACACATATGCACATATTTTTTCTTCTCCAGTGAATTCAAAGGTACTGGCCACAAACATTTTAGTTTCTTAAAACTGTGAATAAAATGTCTCGTTAACTTTCTTTTACTAGTTTTACTTTTAAATGGACAGATTACAAATTAAAATCCCTTACTCCCTTACAGAAACTGTAGCGTGTGTCATGATATGGTTCCGACCAAATCAGGCACAGCATTTGAAGCCAGTCTTGTTAACGATGTCTTGAACTGGCATCTTTCATATTTATGTGCCTACAATTTCAAATATTTGATTAGAATAGAAAAGCCTCAAACTGCATTTAGTCCATTTAGCGACCTTAGATTCCAACCTGATGGCATAGGAAAATCTGGTATCATTAGCTTTTTTGAGAAAGAAATAAAATCCCGAAATAGAGTTTGAGAAAAGTTACATTGCAGGTGTAGCATTAGTTGACAGAGGAATTTACATTGTAATAAAACAATGATTATAATTAAAATCATGTTTCTTAAAAAACAAATCTAGAAATACATACTACAGTTAAAAAAAACATTAGCCTAACGTTTAGCTTACAGTATGTGCACTGATACAATACATACAGACACACTTTTTCTCTATACGCACACATGCGCACACACCCACACACAACATGCATTTAACATGTGACCAGATCACAGTAATTCATCAGCAGGAAGCCACTTACATGCCAGTTTGAACCCAGTGAAAGTGCACGTTCAATCTCCGTTTCTTACAAACACACACTCATGCACACAAACCTGACAGTTCTGAAATTACATGACTGGGTCTTTCTGGCGTGTGGCATGATTGCTTTGGCTTCTGACACAAAAACTGTGCAGTGGTGCATTGCCGTGCGTGTTTCCTGTGCAAAGTTGACATGCTCTGTCACTAAATGGGAGTTCCTGTCGTATGTGTGTGTGTGCCTTGTTTGACACATCATTTTTATTATTGTGTTTCTAATGAAGCACGAACACACATAAAAACCAATCTGTTCTCATTGACCTGAAAGGTTGTGACAGGTGTGCTTCACATCCCTTTTCCATTTCTTTTGAAAGTGTTGAGACACGTGCATATTGCAGTTAAACTCTCCCTGTCTTTGGAATGTAAAATGTCCATGCAAAAGCTGCTAAATTCTTGGCAAACACCAAACATTATTGCTTTTCTTCCCTTCACTATAGCGTCAAGTTGAATTGAAGTCACGGCCGTGTGTGTGGTTTTCAGGAAAAATAGATGGAGATACTGAGAGATATTGCTGAGTTCTTGTAAGTATGCATAGGCTCATTTCGGCTTTGCTTACAATTTTTCAGAGAAGTCAGAGCAAACTTAATGCAGAGCCTGTGGAGATATAGTTTCATTACTCTTGCATAATGGGTCAAAATGCATTTTTCTTTCTTCCTCTCTCTTTATGTATCATAAGTATGCTATCAATCATACATACGGTACACATGGAAAAAAGTTTGATGGTATGAGAGATGAGATCTTTGCATGCATACATGTTCATGAATAGATCATAAAGACACAGACTACACACAGATACACACATAAAACAACAAGCTGCACAAATACAGACTCAACAACTACATGCACAAGCAGGCGCGGTCGTACTTTACAACAACGCTTTTAATTCAGTAATAAAAGAAAACAAATTACCTTGTCCACTTTGACAAGCTAATATGTTGTTTCGCAGCTCCTTGCCCTGCGGGCCATAGTTACAGCATAATGCTTATTTTTCCACCAGATATATTTCTCTTTCAAAATGCTGCAAACTTTGTAAAAGACACAGCAGCAGGAGACACAACAACAAGATTATTTAAAGACACAATATGTACAAAATAAAAAAGATAAAATATTTCCTCTGAGTGAGACCTGAGGGAGGCATTTGTTAGAGCTTTTTCCTAGACCCAGCAACAAATGATGAATGGAATATGACACAAAAAAAATGCATAACATGCACATCTTCAGGATGTTTTTTTTCTTGTTTTTGAAATCAATTTGAGCAATGTGTTGGATTTTGCTCATAGGATAAGTTTATTTAACTGCAGCCAAAGAATTTGTAAATCCTCTTTACCTTCACAACGGGGCAATGCGACTGTAAGCAGGAGACTTTCTAGGCAGTGGACTGTGAATTAGATTTTGTTTGTCCAAATATCTAGTAGGTTTTGCAAAACTTGAACTTTGTGTGATGTAGTACAAATGATGAATTATGTTGTGACAGCTGTCTGAAGAAAAGTTTGTTTTTCCCTGACTGCTTTGCAAGATCCCTTTTTACTATTGTCCTTTAGTCTTGATAGGTGCCAATGAGTTCCACAATCAACAAGATTCAGAGGAAGATTATTAAGGTTTATTACATTTTTGGTCTTGTTTTCATAGTTTTGTCCAACATTCCTATCTGAGCTTGTAACAATGGGACATGGTGCTCCATCTTTTTCCTTTCCAGTCAGTAGAAAATGGGTGAGCGTGTCTACCATTATAAGAGTCCCTTTCAGACATGCAACAAACTTCTGTTTTTCAGGGCTGACGCCAAACATCAGAAAAATTCAAGATTTGGTTGTTTACGACAAAATTACAAACCGGCTTGACCAAGGTGTAATATGTATGCATGATGTAATGTCTAATTTCCAATAGGTGACATTGGAAGGTCTATTTTGTGCTACATGTGTAAAAGAGCAACTCCTGACAATGTCGGGACCTGATTTTCCTGATTCCTATGTGACAAAATGGCTCCTCACAAGAAAACAAAAGCAGCAATTCTAACACCGCAGGCTTGGCAACGCAACCATTTTCCCCCATCTCATTTATTTTTTGGAATAAATTGTTTATTACCAACACAAATAATGAACAAAATCATTGTTAATTTGAATAAATCTCTATTACCTTCTACACAGTCACAAAATACCCAAAGGTCCTGGGACAGACATTGTCCCTGAATTTCCATGATGTTAATCCATCCATCTGCTGCTCCTAGAGGGATCACAAAAACACCCACAATTGTTTTGTGTGAGTCAGGTCTGGGTGGATGTGTCTCTTGCACCATCTGCCACGCACCTCGTAAAAACTGCATCCTGTCAAAAAAGTCTATAAAAACATGACAAATGTGTCAAAAGTCATACATCATTTATCTGTGACGGTTAGCTTCTGAAGTTGAATAAACTGCTTGGATTGCATGGCTCGTTTCTCTGACACAAAAAGGTGAAGCGAGCTCCGCTACAATATTCTCTGCCTGAATCAGCCCAATAAGCATGAAGGACAATGGGCCAAATTTAACTGTCTGTGAAGACAACATTCTGAGAGTTTATGACCCATGGCCTGTCCCTCCAGGCATAGGGCTCCATGCTTGTGGTGCAGTCTGGGATGCGTGCGGGCATTAATGACGCTTGACACTGCAGTTTGGCTTTGTCAGCCAGGCCAGCTGTGTATTAATCTTCATACTTGTGTTGCTTCTGCCTGCTTGCATCTGTCTTCCAGTGGGAAAGTGAGGTCAAGGGAGGAAGATGATAGTGTGTGTCTATGTCTTAAAACCTTGCCTGCTTAATTAGAAATCTCTCCAACTGTCATGGGCTCCCAGCTTGTATCCAAGAGCTTCTGTCGATATTTCATGCCACTCTCTTGTACCCTAATCAAAATGGCCGACCAGCAATTAGACCCTTCTGCAGAATAGCCTTTTCAGTGGTGCATGAGGACCTGTTTACTAACAGAGGAACAGTGGGAAGCTTTTATTTCTTTATCCTTTACAAAAAGGGAAGAGATAGGACATGATTCTTTGGTAAGTGTTTTGTTGGTTGTACAGATGAAATATTTCAACTACATAAACACACTCACCAACAACAAAAAAATTGAAATGAAATCAAATTGAGCTATCAAAGACTACCTTGCATGCAATTTAGTGTTTCCAACAAAAAGTGGGGCAATTAAATGAAACCCACGCACACACACCACCCAATCATAGCCATTTGTAATGGATTATGTTTGGTGTAGCCATTTTGCAGGGGTCACCACAACGCAGCAGTACATCTGCCCTTTACCGACTTCATGTTTTTGTGCAGATGAGTCATTTTGGAAACATGATTAATTCATCCTCATCTAACCGCACACTACAGCATTGGATAGATTACTGAAACAGCAGGCGAGGTAGATGGAGAGAAAAAATGGCAGCGAGAATGATGAGAGGGAAAAAAGAATCTGAGTGGGGAGGGGGGGAGCAAAAGAGTGAAAGGGAGCGGCGGATATTAGCGTGAGAGCGATAACAGAATCTTGAGATGAAGAGGACATAACATAAAATGTGTGCATACAGACATACTGTACACCCACATACAAACAAACAAACAATTCCAATTTACTCGGTTGTACTGTAGAAATCAATACTCTGTTTTTCCCTCTCCAAGCACACCAACCATCAGTACATTCCCATGGCAAACGAGAAGCTGGGCTGAGGTCGGGGTCCCGTGTGGACGGATGTGACCGCAGTGAAGCCACAGAGTCCTTAACAGCACAAATGTGACCTTTAGCTTCCCTCAGAGAGCCAGTCGCTCTTCCCTTATCGGGCTGTCCGGGTGCCTCTCTCGCTTTCTCTTGTGTCAGACAGCCATAGTGACCTTTATGTAAGCCAGCTTGGGGATGTAGTCTTCTCAAATCTTTGGGCTCAAGACGCCTACCTTACCTCCTGCTCTGTCCCGTTGCCCCAGACCAAAAATGTGTCAACTTTTAAGTGATGGTTGTAAGTTTTCTCCAAGTCAGTGATATGTCAAAACTCTGCTCATTTACTACTTCAGGTTCAACTATTTTGGGTGGGGGATGATGGCAGCAGCTGAACGGCCTGAAATACCACAGCTATTATAGAGAGAAAGACTGGAAGAATGAAGAAATCCTAATCTGTGTCTGAGCTTAAATGAATGAACATTTACCAGGAAATTGAGTCCTGCAGTCTCACAGTGTAAGACGGGATAAATTGTATGTTCAGTTTCATTGGTCATGTGGCTCCGCCATGACACTTAAAGCTGTATTCTGTTCAGTATTTATTAAGTATTACAACTCCATGAAGTCAGAGCACTTGCAAGAAGAAGAACTATTTCAATTGTTGCAGTAGAGGCCTAGACATCCTCATTCTTAGTGTGGTCCAAATCCTACGGTTCCCATATTGCAACCGGTGCTAGACCTTCAATGCCTGGCAATTGTCCATTTCTGTCAGTCTTCACATTAACAATGTGTAGTCTGGGTTTAAGTTGCAATCCTCTTCTCTCTAGTTGCTAATAAAAGCATACAACAACTAAGATAATGCTGATGTCATCACCAAGGTCTATTTTTTTCAGACTTTAGAAATCTCCTTCTTAAGCTACAGAAGACATCAAAGCATATATTTTCTCAGTAGTAGTACCAGTAGGAGTCCCCATGAAAGAGAGATTGTAATGTATACACTTGATGGAGTTTCCCTTTTAAAGCCTCACGGTAAGATCTGTTGGACACATGCATTAACGCCCTGATGCGAGCTCACACTCCCAGTGGTGTCCCAGTTTGCAAAGATCACAAGGACAATGTTCATGGTTCACATTCTTTACTTATCTCTAATGTCTCAGACACATCGGACGATGATCCATCTCAAAGCAGAGTTTTTCCCAAGCTCTTTCAACATAAACTCCAAGCTGAGAGCTACTACATGATACATGGGACAATCTCAAGTTAGAGTGAAAAACCACCACTGTTATGGCCCTTTAAGCTGCGAAGCCCCAACAGCTTTATTGAGTGTTTATCTTGCCAATTCAATTGAATTGACCCAAAGAGCCTGTATACTGCTAACGTAATGGTAAAAGCTTGTGTGTGAGGATCCAATTTCAAATGAACAGTCAGCAAGATCTTTTTATATCCCACCGTTCACAAGGAGAATATTTCAAAAACCACATGCATTTCATGCAATCACGTTGGCAGAATGAAATCACCGGTGATTTCTATTCAGACGTCTGACACCTGTTTTTTTTAACCTTGTAGAACTTCTCATTGTTTCATCATTATGTGAAAAAAATCTCATTATGCTTAACAATTCCCTTGTCTTTATGTACGGGGCTGTGATGCAAATGTCTCAAATGCTGGCTTCATCATGTATGCTCAGCACCTCCAGGTACCAGGAATTAATGAGCATTTCTGTGCTGCACCTGAGCATCATCATGCAGCCTAGTGGAGCGGCCAATTTCCCTCCAACTGGCACTGCCCTCCTAGTTAGCTGCTAAACCCCCTAAGGCAGTGAAGGATTGTTTTCAGCGGTTAATTGACAAGATCCTAGCGGTATTGCGCATACACACACACATTTTTGTGTGTGTGCATGCTTCCCATGCATGGGTGCCACCTGTGTAGGACATTGCACAATGACCTCACCACTGAGACGTTTGCTTTTCTGTTGCACAAATCACCAGAACACACATTATCACATCATGATCATCATCACTTATATACAGTACAGTTAAATTATACCCATCTACTGACTATCTTTTAATACGCTTTTTCCAATTACTGGCTTTGTCAAGTTGTGAGCAAACCAATGTGTCAAACTCCATTGGCTGTTAATGAGTGAATGTTATTTGATGTTAATGTCTCATCAAAACTTCTGGAAAGTCAACGCAAATGATAGTTTCTGCTTTCCCGGCAGCAATAACCATACTTTTTTTTTAATGTCAATGAGTTTTATGTATGTTAAGACCATTAAACCTGTTCAGCATGTACTGAACATTGTAAAAAAAAAAAAGAAACAAGAAATAAAATAAAAAGACCCAAGTTGAAATTAAGAGCTTTTCGCTCAGCAGCAGTAGCAGCAGCGGTGAGTAAGTATTATTGAGTCGAGAGGAAGGAGGAGAGGAAATGGCCCTGAACAAAATGGGCCCGCCGTCTGCTTGTTGCTGTGTCTGTCTATCGGTTTGTGGCGGAGTGACAAAGAGCCGGAGGGGGAAGTGATTCTGAGGCTCTGACTTTGCCAACAGGCAACTAATCCCCAAACAAAGCTCAGCTGACCTGAAGCTGGCTGTCTGCAGTGTTCACATCTCAGACACACAGACACACACACGAAGACACCAAAAACCATATGCACATTTTGTGTCTTGCACAGACAAGTAAACACTCCCCATCGAGAGCAGCACTCTCAGACGCACACACACACACACACACACACACACGCGCAAACTTGTGGTTTTCTTAGCAAGCATTCATCTGTGTGTCTTTCAGCACTATCAATGTAATATCTAATAACCGCAGTACAGTATGAAAACAAAATAACTTCAGATTGGCAGCAGAGTCTGCATCATAAAGTACCATCTGGAAGGAAAAAATAAATCATTAGCACAACTTTCACAAGTAAACAGTGCAATTGGGCAGAGAAACAGCTGTGGACACTTGTGTTCTAAATGACGAGGAGACCTTAAGTGGGCTCCAAAGTCCAAATCTGTTCTCATGAGAGCTCTTTGTGTCTCCAAGGCAACGTGGCAAGAACATTTTATCACAAAGACGTAACTTCTTGATCTTGATAATCAAATGTGGTTAGCGGCAGTTATTCGAAGTGAGACTCTGACTCTGAGAGTCACGGGTATAGAGAGCTTATTGAATAAGGGATATTTTAGTATGGTCAAGGTATCTGTTGCTTTTATATTTTAAGCCTTTTAATGCATAATGCACAATATAGGAGCTGGGAGATGGGTGCATCTGAGTGGGCAGAAAGGAAAGGCCACATCCATCAAACGAGGTCTGGAACTATTCCCATCAGAAAATGTGTTGTTTGTACGTGTGAAAGTGTGAAGGTTTTTTGTATTAGGGAGTTATCGTTCTAGTAAATACTCTGAAGGAAATGTAGAGACCTCGCTGAGCCAAAGTCCACATATTGATTGACTCAGAGTCTGAAAAAGGATCCTTGCTGCATTTCCATCCTTTCCTTCCTTTCGGTTGTAACAGGTTTAGTACATTTGGTACACCCTATGCTCTTTATCTCCTACATTTACAGCATATGCTTTACTGCATACACATCAAAGCATTTTGATGCGTGTGTTCAGTCAGTTGAGCGATTCAGGGGGCTGCTTCTTCCTCGAGCGAACCTTGTTGTTATTCCTGCGACAGTAACCAAAACGGGCAATGGTGCCACACAGGAGGGGGTGCAGGGGGGTGAAATCCGACTTGTTCAAATGATGACAACAGCCTACAGTATTGGCAGCCGCTTTTATTTACCTCCCTGTCTGTCTTCCTGTGTACCCCCACACCTTTCTCTGCTCCACTCAGAGACATTATATCTCAGCAAATTAGCTCACACAGTCCTCTCTAAGTCATCAGCACTCCTAATAGCGCTGTTACCATTCGCCTCACACGCCGGATGACTCTTTGATTGATGTAATTCCTCCTCGATGCAGAGAAAAAATTATGACTCTAAAATATTATTATCCCCATTCCCTCAGGTGAGAAAGAATGTAGAAAATTCTATTCTAGCTAATCTATTCAGAATATGCACCTGATTTCTGGGTCGGATCATAATCTTCATGCAGAGCCATTGTTGAAGAGCGTTTGTGCATGATTGCATCCCCAAATGGACGCAGGGGAAGAAGTTAGGGGGTGTTTCAGGATATTTAAAGGTCCATAAGAGGGAAAATGTAATGCAAAGACTCAGGCTTATGTGTCCAGTGCCTGGCAACAAGATCAATGGCTGTGTCACCCATCAAGGCAGTTTATAAGCATACAGCTGAAAAAGGATTTTTTTTTTTTTTAACCTTGATTAAAGAGTTGGCCTGGCTTGACACTGTCTCCTGGACCAACAGGCTCCAATTTTAAAGATGCCATTCAAACAAGCAGCGTGAGTAACTTTCTCAATGGGTGAGTCCTTCTCAAAACTGTGACCCCTGTTCCTGCCAGGAAGAAAGATAGCCTCTCTATCGATTGAACCATTTCAAACGCATCTTTTGGAAGGAGAACATGGGTAGAATTTTTGCAAGATTATGTACTGGAGTTAAAAAAAAATTCCAGACAGACGTGAACAAAAATGCATTTACACATGGGTATACACACACAAGACAAACACATATTCACCAGCAATAGGAATCTCCCCAGAGAGATGCTGTGCACACAGTGTTTACTGCTCTCCTCAATTATTGATTAGTTTTCCTTCTGTTATGAGAGGCCACCCCATATGAACAGGGAGAAGGGCTCGCTCATAAAAACTGCAGCAAGACGCTTGCTCCAACCAGACGGTGCTTTATTGACCCCAGCCTCCCTCCTAAACTGGACACTTGCTTCTCTTGGCACTGTCTCGCTCTCTCTGTCGCTTGTTTTTTTTCTATTTTCCATCACTATCTCTTACTTGTCTCATTTGTTGTCATATTTTCTCCCTCTTTTCTTCCCTCCGTCTCTCTCCCAAGCCAAACGTCTCCAACAACAAAAAACGTTAAGAATCATTAACCGTTGGAGGCACAGAAAATAATTCTCTGATTGCAGAATGTTGCAGTATGTTATTGGCAGTACATGGATTTGGCAAAGACTTAAGTTAGAAATGTGGCTACAACTCTTTAATGAGGTACCTGTTATAAAGGTGTAAATCAGTAATGCTTCATTGATTAGTTATACGCTGAGGTGTCCTTGCACAAGGCACTGCATACAAGAAGCTGAACTGTGCGTGTACATATATATATGTATTCAATTCTAAATTCTAAGAAACACTTAAGACCTGGCAATACAATTCCCCTCCACCGGCAGGGTATCTTGGCTTGCCAGCCACATAAGGATCTCAATAATGGCACATTGGCTGTGGCACTGCCGCTCCTGACGATGGAAGATAAAGTGCAGTAATGGAAATGCCATCCTGTTACAGAGGCGGGTGCTCCGGTGTCGACAAGAAAACAAAACAAAGTCAATATTGAAGAAGCGAAAACAATGTGGAAATAGAAAATTGTCAAACGGCAGTCCGACTTGGCAGGGGGAAAACAATCTCAAATGTTATGCAAAATAATGTCAGTGATGGGGTTGTTGTTTTAGTTTGTGTGTGTGTGTGTGTGTGTTTGTGTTTGAGAGAGACGGAGAGGAGGAGAGGTAGAGTGCATATCCTTCCATAGCTTTTTGTCAAAGGCGGCAGTGGCATGTGGTATCTAAAAGGCTCCACACACAATCCCAGCTTGCCCACCTGTTCTGCTCCTGCTTTGATTTCAGCTTGAGAGAGAAGCAGAGAGCCTCTTGCTGATCAAGCTAAGCATCCACAGGCCTGGCTGTAAGGTGTGCAGAAACAAAGTAAACTTGCCCTGCTACTTTTTTTTTTCTTCTCTTCTAATATGCAGCAATCCAAACAAAATCAAAAAGTAGGGAAAGACACTACAAATGCAGAGGCGAGTTTAAAGGCATAACAAGATTAAAGCAGTTTAATGTCAAAGCATTGACAAAGCTTCTGCATCTGAGGAGAGAGTGTGAGGTGGTTCGCGAGGGGCAAAAAGGAATTCATTCCTCTCACCGAGGAGTTAAGAAAACTGTGAAAAAGATGAGACAAAGACAGAAAGGGGAGAGAGAATGAGAAACACAGTATCACAGAGGTAAAGAACGGCAGAGCACTTCAGGGCATACCCAACTTAGACACGGTCATAAATGATTAAAGGACGATTTCCCATTCTGACAAGCCAACCAATCTTTGCACAGTGTAATGGAAGCCAAAGTGAAACGAGCATGGAGCACTGGATTTGCATCAAGCAATCGCCAAAGAGATGTGTTTAAAAAGGACAGGAAGGGCGGGGAGGAGGAAGGCTTGCACAGCGAGGTCTTTACTATTATGGTCTGTTTAAATGAGGGATATTACCTGTTTACCCATCTGCCGAGGGCAACCAGCATTTTGTTTGAGGTCATCCTGTTAATATTCCTCCCAGCGGTGGATGGTCTGTCAGTAGGGATGGTTTCCTTTCCCTCTTTATAATTTCATGGTGTGGCCTGTTGGGAGAGGGAGGGTCGTGACCTCAGGAAACAGAGGTAGAAATTGCACCAGAGGGCCAGTATGGAGGAAGAAATGAACAAGGGAGCTTAGAGGGAGATACTATAAAGTCCTACATAAAGCACAAGAGTATGTCGCTCTGTTGATCTCCAAGCTTGTATATTTTCACCTACTTGATTGAGTT
>NC_048430.1:5109780-5111054 GCF_013103735.1 Etheostoma cragini
AAAAAAGAGCAGACATATTAATGAAGTCACAGTCTCTCAGGTACTTTATTATTTCCTGGACCCTGGCTGCCTGGCTCAACCCTATCATCACAAATGTCTAGTTTCAGCATTATAAGGAGAGCCACTAGCTTAGCAGGACAATACAAATCAGCCTTAGGTAAACGCCCTTGCTCTCTGCTAACGCACATGCTAAAACTCACGAGCATTTCATACATACGGCAGTCGTGCTTAGGCATGGACACAAAATCGACACACTCAAACACACACACATGGACATAGGGGTGCCTGACGGGCTCACACACAAATCCCAATTAGGGGGATGACTCTGAGCAGTGATATTAAACGCAGGCGGAGGGACACCTTGCACTAAATTTAGCCTCAGACAAAAGGCAATATCCGAGCTGCAATGTTTCCATGCATCTTGATAATGGCCACACACATCATGTACGGCAAAATGTCCCCTATCATATTACACTGTATAGCACCCGAGTCGAATCACAATAGACCTGTCAGCTACTGGCTGTTTGTTCTGTCTATTAGGGAATTATTTACCATACCCTTTGCCTTTATGGCTCAGCCTTTCCTCCTACATGAGTTATAAGAAGAGAGAGCTGGATAGGCTTTTACCCCATAATCTCAACTTAATTGTGTGCTATCAGATGCATTAAGGATGACATTTGCAGGCGCATAGAGGACAACGCTGACAGTGAATGGCAAAGGCCTTTTAACCGTTGTCGCACTTCACCTTGTACCATTGGTGTACCATCTTCTGCTTTTTACCTGAAAGCCTACACTGATGTGTGTGTGTGTATATATGTGTATAGGGTATGGTCTTGAACCCGCCGGACAAAAAACGGCATTGATTGAAATGCTGTCACATCGCTCATTTGGAGGTTGTTACATGATCGACACACTAAAGCATTTACAGTGACTGATCTGTGTCAGGCTCGGATGAACCCTCAGAAGTCACATCATGAAATCCGTTTTTTAAAAAGGCACACAGTGACTATTTTCTGATTTATAAAAGTAAAAACGGATATTCAGTAATTCCTTGCCGTTTTTTTTGTATTTTTTTGTATTTATTTTTTGGGGTTTTCCGACTTTATTTGATAGGACAGCTAGGTGAGAAAGGGGTGAAGACATACAAGAAATCGTCACAGGTCAGATTTGAATCCTGGACCTTGAGTCGAAGCATAAACCTCCCTGTATATGTGCGCCTGCTCAAACCACTGATCCAACCCCACCACAATTCCTTGCCGCTTAACATAAAAAAA
>NC_048430.1:5111154-5112081 GCF_013103735.1 Etheostoma cragini
AGTATGGACACCTTAACATTACAATGTACCAAGTACCATACAGTATGTGCCTTAATTGTAAACCATGTGAATTAAAGGGGCACTCTCTAAACATTGACGATCAGCCAAAGGATATCGTATTTTTGGAGCATGACCCATACTTCGGACTTACAGTCAGGTTGTCTCAGTCTCAGATTTTGACAATTTTTCCCTCCTATCGCTGGCAACATTATTGAAGTGCAATGCAATAATTGTTGAAGTACATATTTATAGCTGCATTCATTCAACATATTGATGATGGCCCAAAAAAAAATTTGTAACGTGTGAATGTCTCTTTTGTGGCCGTTCCCTAAGGAACATAGACCATCAACAAAAGCCCTCCATCCTCTCCGATCTTGTAACAAGCGATCATTCCCCCAGTAATGATCACATGTAATGAGGAACCCATGGAGACTTATCAATCAACTCTGAAGTTCTAGCGTCTGCCAGCTCTTTGTTTTAGTTATACAGGCCATAAATGTAATCATTTGGTTCAGTCTCACCTCTCAACCTTGTTTCCAGCTAGAAAAAAAGCTCTGGAGACACTGTATGCTTCTTGCCCGGCACCAGATGGCAGACAAAGTTAGCCAGAGCTAAAAAAGTAAGTAAAAAATAGTCATTATTAGACATAAACATGACTGTAATTTAATGTAATTTCTCTTTGTCTGCTGGTGTGTGGATGGACTTTATAAAGTTATATTACCTTGTTTGCTGCTCTCAAGCGGTGAAATTATAACTACTTTAGTATGCTTCTAAAAGCCTCCACTCTTCTTGGAAGGCTCTTTTTGGAACGTGGCTGCAGGGATTTGCTGCTATTCAGACTCAAAAGCATCATTGAGGTCGGGCATTGATCTTTGGCAATTAGGCCTGGCTTGCAGACGGTGTTCCATTTCATGTGAAAGGTTGCAT
>NC_048430.1:5112380-5173890 GCF_013103735.1 Etheostoma cragini
ATATATATATATATATATATATATGCTTGCACAAATGCTCAAAAACTTCCACTCAACCTCCATTCATGGAGGATTCAGCCATATATCAGAGGGCGACAAGGGCAGGGGAGCCTTTTCCCTTCTGTGGGAATTTATGTGGGATCATTATTTAACCTAATTGCATTGAAGACAAGTGGAGGGCGGCATGCTTTCTCGGAGTGGCGAGTACCAGGGAAGCATCCATCACATGTTTACACACACACACAAACACACACACACAAACACACACACACTATGTACATTATGCAATACTGACATGTATGGACAAGTTAAAGATCCTGAAAGTTAAGGATGAGTATAAGGAATATATTTGTGGAATGCATACAAATCTGCATAGATTCAACACACACAGACATGCATTTACACATAAAGATATATCAAGAACACTGACATGTGCCAACATGCCTTATTCTGTCTCTATGTCTCACTCTCTTCTATAATTCTTACTTATTCACAAACACATGTATATACACACACACACACACACACACACTTACACACTTCTTACCATGCAGAGCATCAAGACAGTTGTCCTCCATCTGTCAATGTTATTCATGAGGAAATGGAGATCTGGGCCATGAGTGATGAGTTTGCCTACAGAAATGGCCCGGCCAAAACCTCTTGCAAAACCACCCAACCCATTTATTAAAAAACATGTATATATACATAAATAACCCAACATTCAGGGCACAAAACTAATGGCAAATTATTGCATGGGGATTTTGGGAATGGTCCCAACTCATTTTATCATGCCTACACCTTTATGTAACATAATTTCCATGGTGCACAGTTCAGTTCTACCGAAGATATTATAGCAATCATGTCAAGCATGTACAGGACTTTTGCATATGTAAAATGTCAAACTAATAAACCAGAAAATAGTGAATATTCTTATTTCTTTTTACAAACGCATAAATTATAGGACAAACAGCCAAAATCCCCATTGTAGCAGTCAATAGACCTGCTTCAACTATGACCTACTGTACCTACTGTGGAGGAATGAGGAATGATTAATGTTTCAGATGGGCTCAATTTCCCTTTTTCCTCGCAATGAAGTGGTTTCAATCATATATAATGAATAACGAATAGGGAATAATGACGATGAGCCTTATTTTAACAACTTAAGCACACGGCGTGAAGCTCCTACTGCAGGTGCGCTTAGGGCGTGTACAAATTCACTTTTGTTGGTTTAATAGCGGAAAAAAGGGTCTGTGCACCAGGTGCATGGCTTGAAAGAGTTGTACTTAATGTCTTAAGCCAATCAGAGTGTAATGTTCCATTCCCATCAACAGCCAAGTGTTTTTGTACCTTGGCACATTGACATTAGAATGACAGATTAGCTAGGTAGGAAACAGAGATTTTTGGAGAAGAAACTGAACTGCTCATGAGTGAAGCAAAGGCGTGTGAACAGATCACACTGTAATATTATTTCACATAGTAATCTTTTTTATTTATTTATTATTTAATATGTTGCATGTTTGTGTGTGCCCTGTGTGTGTAACAGGCGCATTGTGTGCGTGCTGTGTGCAATCCTTGGAGACACGAGAAACAACCTGTTGCTGTTTAGTTTAGAGGATGATTTTCTCATGGGATGACTCCAGCAACACTTGGTGTTTTGGCTCGAGAGGGGGCTTGTTGATGGATGGGGGGGACAGGAGATTGGCGTCAAAGTATGTGTCTTGGTGAAGATGGCCAGTGAGGGAAGAAGGGGCCTGGTCTGGGGCATCATGAGGCAAGAGAAGGAGAACTTGGAGAACTTAGTGATGTTGGTCAAAGGTTTTTAAAGGCAAGTCATTAAGAACAAGTTCTTATTTACAATGGCATTCTTACAAGCAACAAAAGCTACTTCGGGGAAGAAAAAGGGGTCCGGGAGATAGACAAAGACACAAAATGTAGTTCAAAGCTACAACTACAATTGGAAACAAGAACACAGACAGCAGTCAACAAGAAGAACACGATAAGCACACACAGAAGGGAGAACTCTAGCTCTGGAATGGCTAATATGCAATGAAGAATGCTATTGCGGTAGTTTTGTCTAGATGTAATTAAATCATTTATCAGAGTTAAGGCAGGAGAAAAGGAGATGGATGGTTGAACATGACTTTAATGAATTTAAGGAGGAAAAAGGCAGTTTTTCTTATGATTTTAACAGGTTCTTCAGATGAGATATAGTGTTGACACTTTGTTCCCAGATCATAGCATTAACTGTGAGAACAATGTTTTCAGAACTGATGGAAATGGCCCAAACTATGAAATACCCTTAAAGGGCCTGACCTATTAACAATAATAGTATCAATGAAACAGAATAATGCAATAATATACAAAACAATAATATCTGATTAGTTCTGTTAATGAAGCAACTGCACGAGTACTATCCATTGATTCAGAAAATGCTATATACTCTGGCAACATTGTATGGCTAACTACTATATAATTACTGTATCAACAGTGCCATTGTACATCTAAATGTTGGTAATGTGATTTAGATCTCTATAAAGCGCTGACATCATTATCCCTGTCCCGGTGTGACTTTGTTTGATGGCGGGAACAAGTTGGTGGAATTGAAGGTAGAAAAGCTGCCATGTATCTGCCAATCACACCATAAAGTGACAGGGGATTATCTCTCTCTCTTTCTCATTGATTCTTGCTCCTTCACAAACTCTCTCCCCCTCCCTCACTCTCTCTCTCTTTGTATGTGGGGATCTCTCCATAAAACATCTGACACTATGTCACCAGGCACCTCGCTCTCTCCCTGCAACCTGGACACTGCCATTACACAGATGTCAGACACAGTTGTGATATCAATAAAAAAAAGTAACTGCCGTGATTTTCTGTTATCCTTTTTTTAAACACACACTAACACACTATCTTCTCTGTGCTTGTGAGTAGGCGGGGAATGGAAGAGGAGAGGTTCGGGGGAGTCAGATAGAAGTGCAATTACACTCGCTGATGTGCTTTGGCCCATATTATGATGTTGGGGGATGATAAGACAGCGAAAGCTCATGCCGCACACACGCACACACACACACACACACACACACACAGACAATAGGTCCCAGGCATGATGGATGTCCGGATTCAAACCCACTCCAAGCGGTAAATAGATGAGTTCCCTTCTTCTCGACCAAATGGCGTTACATCTCAGACAGTTCCACATGTATCATGTGAGCTCATAACTGAAATTGTATTGGCAACACAATTGATAACACCACCAAGGGGTGCAGAAAAAAAAACTCAGCTGCACAATTTCAGTCATGTCCTTCCGCTAATTTAGCCGGGCTTGATTTATCATGCAGAATACTCAGTTCAAACTTCCATTTCGACACTTTTGAGATGAATCCAGGGTGTGCATTTTGAAGCATTCATTGTGCGCCTCCAATGGCATTGATGGTGGTATGATTAAAGTACAACTCTGGCTTTTTGGGAGTGCTCCTATGCGTTGTTATAGAGGGTAGGAATGAATGACCCATTCATCGTACAGTTTGGAAGACTTGTTGTTAGGTTAACATGTCGTCTTTGCACACAAGACATCATAGCTCAAATTCCAGTACAAACTTTACATTTTAGCCGTACCAGTAGTGAAATACTATAGATGATGAGCTGAAAAAAAACAAACTGTTAAATTCCCAGCCCAGTTCTGTAGCAGTCAGACTCGTGGCTGTTTCAGGGTGAAATAGCAATTTCCACTTCCAGATGCACATCTATGATTGCCGTGACCCAATCCATTCAGTACACCCACAAAAAAAAGCTTTTTGCATTTTGACTTATCACCTTCTATCTCTCAATCGGTCCAAAGACGCCAGCTCAATCACCTACCGGAGAGTATGCCCATCAAACACTAAAATGTGCCTTTTTTTCAGGGAACTGCTTACGGATAGGCCTGTACTTTTCTTTCCAGACTTAATTTACCTTTTGTTAAGTTTTGCAGACACATTCTTTCTCTTAGTTAGTGCACACAGGGAGAGGCAGGGTAGGAAAGCCATAATATATTGAGAGATGGACTAACACATTGTTGGCTTTGGTCGTTTAATGGCATGTCTCAAAAAAAAAAATCAATATAGATTACCTTCAGCCCTATCCTTTTTTTGTCACATATTAAACGATAGGAAACAGCATGCCTTGACCAGCCAAATGTTGACACAAAGGGATTGACAGTAAGATGACATAAATGGACGAAGGGGAGACAGTTTTGGCTATCTTACTTAAGCAGTGGGCCTTCGAAAGAGACACCTTGGGAACACACAGCAGCGGCCGTGGCTCTGTGGTTTTGGGTTGCCTGGCAGTCGGACGGTTGGTGGTCCTGCATGTCAAAGTGTCCTTGGGCAAGACATGAGTGTTTATCTGATGAGCAGGTGCCTTACATGGCAGCCTCCGCCACAGTCTGTGAATGTGGTGAATGGTTTCTGTACAATGTAAAAGTGCTTTAACTAGTAGTCCATTTTAATACAGTCCATTTACATTACGATCCATGCAATCCATGTAAGGGGATGGAGAAAGCAAATGTGCTAAGTAGGAAGAGAAATGCGTAGGACGCATGTATGTATGCTGGAGTAAATGTTTCGCATTGAGAAAGACGGTGTTGCCTGGAGTTCATGCCTCTGGCACTGAACACACTTACCATGACCTTCCCTAACCCTACTCTGGTAAACAGAATCTAGAAGATCACCTCATCATGCGTTGCAGAATGTGTATTATAATATTGACAAACATTGTTGTAAAATGAAATTACAGCAACAAGCTAATGCAATGCAGTTGAATTAAGAGTGGAAAGTTTAGCCTTGGAAAGTTTGATGTTTTTGTCAGAACATTATAGACACACTTTTATCACATGGAACATTGTGACTTAAATTGTTTCACAGGTAAAACATATTGATTGAACTTTCCTTTTAACATGGAAAAACATCAAACCTGTGAGATAACCTGTGGGCGTGATTGGATGTTTTCTTTTACTTTGTCAGTTTGTAAATGGCTGCACACTATAATTTAGATAGACCGTATATAGATATGTATCACAACTCCTTGATTTAATCCGCTATAGAGAATGTATTAGGTTTCATTATACTGTCAATAAATTGGCACAGTAAAGAGCTGACTCAAGTAAATGTTTCAGTATGATCTTAGAGCTTTAACACGGGAAGCCCCATTTGATCGTAATGGTAAAAACAGCAAAACTCATTTCTTTAATCTTTCTTAAAAAGCCAAGCATTTCACTCAAATCCAGGCATCAGTCTACCTTTAAAAGTGTTGGAAACACTGCAGGAAGTGTCTTCTTATCTGTCACTTTGTCAAAATTTACATAAAAACATGTTAACAGATCTCAGAGTGCATAAACAATATTCATAAGAACTTACATAACCTTTGAGTGCTCTGTTATGCCCCAGCATACCTTTGAATATCACTGAATGTGTATGCCCTATTGTGGTCATGATATGAATGCTTAAGAAAGGATAGACTGAGAGCAAGGACATGGTGGTATTTAGCAACTAACATGATGTCAGATTAAGATGATACATGTTTGTTGACAAAGCCTCTCCTTGGGTCAGTGTGAGATAGGTCACTACACTTTTTAGCTCAACGGCAAGGGTGGTGAGGATGTGCATGTCCCTGACGGGCGAGGCTGTTTGACAGGGCCCTTTCTCAAGCTATGCGAGGCCCCGGTGAAGACCTGTGGGTGTTGGTAACATGTGTCTGAGAATGTTGTGTGCTAAGATGAGCCCCACGTCAGCTTGGTTACCCTTCTGTGAAAGCAGAAGGGACAGGGTGGAGTGCGGGGTTTATTGTTGCTTGAGTTTTAAAGTCATGGGAGTCAATAACGTTTCACATATGAAGGATGGTTTCAGTTGTTCTTTGGACCTCTGCTTATTGGCAGCCCACTCAGGATTGGCCAGGTACTTATCAGATAGCCAGCTCATATACTTAGCCAGCTTATATACAGTACATGGATAATATTAGATGAAGGTGTGTGGGAGAACTGTGTTGTCCCACAGCAAAGAAAAATGCATTACACACCTATGCACCATCTTGTATGAAGATGGACGTAAATCATGACCTGACGTTTCATGCAATATGAATGTTTTCCTAGAGGTTCTGAACATATCCTTTAAGTTGACACGTCAGTGCCACAGCACAGTTTTTCAGTGTCACCCTTTTGTTCACTGCACAAAAATGACCTGTACTACACTGTAAGAGGACAATCCCTATGTTGACTGAACCAGGGTTACAAATATAACCATGTTTTTAATGTCTTCGTTAAGCTGTTGTAGCATCAACAATAAGCAATGTATTAACTGTGACATTTAGTTATGTTAGCACCAATCAGCATTTAATATTTAGGTGTTGAGAGACCTTTATTATCCACATTTCGCTGTCAACCACATTTCTTCCTTAAGTTTATTTCTTGCTTGCCATACCTAGTTTGATTTAAAATGGGGCACTGGGGATGTGAGAAAAGCCTGTCCATTCCAATCTTACCAAACACATACAGGTATAGGTGAAGTTTAAAGGGCACTCCTAAAGGAAACATACCCTTTTTTTAAAGTTGATATAATTTGAGGAAAATTCCACCCCAGGGAAAAGTGATTTCTTTTGAAATCGCCTTGTGAGCAGTTTAAGCCCAGCTGCAATCTCTCCCTATACATCAGTATGGTGTCACACCCACACAATCTCATGTCACAGAGAAGATGAAAATGCCATGAGCGAGTGACTGATACCTGCCCAGATCCTCGCAATGGCTTCTTTCAGAAGGAGAATGACACACAGCCACATGAATAATTCTAGCAGGTGCCAGGGTCTTGTTATTCACACAAGATAAAATGAAGAACAACAAGTACTTCCACTTTTCCCCCCAATGATTTATGCAACGCAGTACGGTGTTTCAACTCTCGGCCATTGCCCGATGGATGCTTTATGAAGAGACAGGAGTTCAGACATAGTGACTTTAATTAATTATGGAAACAGTATGTGGTTTTCTCCCGAGGAAAGTGAAGAGATATTTCTTGAGCAGGGAAATTCATGTCACTTGCATGGTGTTGTTACTTTTAATATGGCTTCTGATTGTATGTGCACTACCTCAAATACAAAAAAAAAACATCCCAATTGAAGAGGTACATCTTTCTTTAAACCCATAAGATATTGCACAGACACAGTACTGTCACAGAGTCGATGAAAACGCCTCAGGCAGGTGACTGATACCTGACCAGATTTTGTTAATAGCGCCATTCTGATGACAAATGATCATGGCCGACAGCTGTAATGCGACTTCATCTTCTGCTAGGGTCGTTACACGTAGCCCATCACAAATCAAGGCCTTTCCAAGCACTGATGAGCAGAAAAAAAAATAGTTCTGATGAAATACTTATACAGGTATTAAAAAATATGAAGAAAAATGGAGCAGGAATTGAATTAAGTGCATCGAAGTGAGGTTTCAATGTGCTCTGCAAAGAAATGATTATATTTTCTTAAATTAAACATGTCGTTACCAAATAAACAAAATAATCCATCGGTGTTCACGTGTGGTTCTTTTTTCATATGATGATTTTTGGCACTTGAACTCGATAATCAAGTGTTCTACTCAATGCACCGGGTAAATGAAGGAAAGAAATTGTCCTTTAAACAATACCATCACACCCTTTATATTTACAAAGTATTGAAGGTAGCTCTTGTACACCCTACTTTTATCATTTCATTGAGTTCCTAACATCATGTGACATGAACTATTACTACTACTACTACCATTTTTTAGTTACCGAGCCATTTTTAATATTGTGATTGTTATTGCCACTGTGCATCACACACCCAACTGCCACCGTCAGGCACCACCTACCAAGCCTGGGTCTAATCGAGGTTTCTTCCTCAAAGGGGAGTGAATCCTCGCCACTGCGCATGGTCACACTGTCGCACCATGCTTGGTCTTGGGGGAATTGTTGGGACTTTATAAATGATAGAGTGTGGTCTAAACCTACTCTATCTGTAAAGTGCCTCGAGATAACTGTTGTTATGATTTGATACTATAAATAAAATGAATTGAATATGTACGCCACCATGCCCGTGTAAATTATTTAAACATATACATTAAATGGCATGAATCATTGGAAGCTTTCCACTGAAACAATCAACAAAAAGGGGTACAGTTGATTGTGCCTTCATCTAGACATTTTTATTCTATCCTGTCCCTCTTTTAACGCACACAATCATTTATGGATTTTTCAGTTAAATGTTTGATCTCATTTCAGATGGGCCTGGGCTCATATGTAACTGTTATCCAATAACATCTTCAGTAGGAACATCATAACAATGTGTAAAGCACAGTGTGTGAATAGACACAGGGCACCAAAGCCTTGAAAAGAAAAGGATGTTGAATAAAAATGTAAGATAAAAGAAACAAAAATGAGTCACTGTAAATTATGTATTTCTGCTATTCAAAATCAGGTGACCAGGGTGGTGGCGCCACAATAAAAGCACTTGATTGCTGGTTGTTAGTGTGTATTCAACTAACTGAAAGGGGTACATTTAATGGTAGGTCATGTGAAGCAGAGTTAAATGGAATAATGTATTGAAACAACAGAGAAAAACACATTTTCTGAAGTAGTCAGAATTTTTATTTTTATTTTATGCCATTATAACTCTTTGATTACTTAAATATTTAGATTTTTTAAAAACTAGCTTTGTCATAGTCCATAGAAAATGAATAAATAAGCATATTCAACTAATATATTACTACTGCCAAATCTACACTTTTTCTCAACATAACGTTTACTACATTAAGGAAATTGACAAACAATGGTTAAAAAATGGAAATGCAGACATTCAAATGTGTCAGCCGTTATCGATCATACCTCAAACAGTCATGGCATGTATGAAATGGACTTTTCCCCTTATTTCTAGAAATGCCAGGGAGCAGACAAAAGAGGATTTGACACACTAAAAGTAGAAGTTAATTATATTCCATCGATGTTTCAAAAAGACAACTTTGACGCTTCAGTCCTTAAAGCTTACAAAAGATCCAGGAAGAAACGCCAGGGTAAAATCAGTTATTCAAAACTGTTTATCCTTTCCTCATAGGAGTCAAACTTCTCCGAATGGTAAAAGGAACAATTTATCCTCTGTATCACACTCTCACACACAGGTTCACGCCGAGACACAAAGAAGCAAAGAGAAATGTCCTGATGATGGGACCATTTGTTCACGCTGGGAGATTTCATTAAGTAGGTTTTTTTTCTGACCGGTAACAATTACAATTTAGACGACGACTTCCATAGTCTGTAATTCAGGTAGGAAAACAGCCACAGGACAGGTAGAACATGGGGTGTTTGGCTAGACAAAGAAATAGATCTTGCAGGTTTGTGGGCCACCACTGGTGAGTTTGATTGAAGGTATCCAGGAGGGAGAAGGCAAGTAGGGGAATTGTGATGGTTTTGCCGCAACGGGGGGATACGTTTTAGGGACAAAGCACATCAAGCCAAGCCAGGGGGAGAGTCAAGCCTCTCTTGACGTAAATAGAGATGAGTAGCAAAAAGGAAAAATATCTGGAGTCTATGCTCTAGAAAGCTAGCAACAGAAAATTGCTTGATTGGGATCATGCTGAGATTCCAGGTACTTCACGGTGAGGTTTTGCTTAGATACATTCCTTTAGTTTTACCAAGTGCAATGCAGACTTTTTTCTATTTTCCGTTAAGATTCAGCTTATTCAAATGCAAACGAGTTACAGTTGATGTCAACTTCTGCTTCTCGCAATTAAAAAGAATTCATGTTTCAGCGAATTTGTCCTTGGACAGGCATGCATTTCATTAAGCAAGAACAATGAAAAACTAAGATAATTGCAAATTAATTTAAGTTCCATAATGCACTTTGCACCTTGTTTCACTTCAAAACACAGGGCTTTCCAAGTATGTGTCACTGCTGGCTATCACCTAACAACATTAAGCTCTTCATTATGGGATGCATTTCAGAACTGTCTTCTGGTTGGTGTCTAAGATCCCATTCTAGCTTCCATTTCCCAGCCCTTGCAGCTTAGAATGAGAGCTGCTCATAAAGTGTGCATGTCAAATGAAGCAAACTAAAGAATTAAATGCCAAAGATTTTAAAAGAACTACTCCAAAATGCAAGCTGTGCATTTTCACAGCGTCTGAGTCACAAGGTTAAAGAGAAAGTAGTCTAGTCTATACCCCAGATTACATTCAATGATGATGGTAATGCTTTATTATATCTATGTCTGCATTGTAAACACGGTGTTGTTAAGTTTAGGGACCCCTAAACCTGTTGTGTATAAAGTCAGAATTAGAGCCTGAGAACACTTAAATATTTAACAATAAATTCTAATGATTGCGTATAAAATATCCCCTCAAAATGAAATGAGCTGAGAAGAATCTGATATTTGAGTAACACATTTTGTAAGCAAGGAAATGTAAATTACCTGAAAGGAGCAGTGTGTGTGTGTGGGGGTTTTCTGTTGCACACCTAAAACAACCTTTCAACTTACAAATGTTCCACCAAAACAAGTTCCTTCCCAAGGCTTTTTCTGCAGAGGCACTGCTTTTCCATCTGGCACTTAGCACCACCCAGGACGATTGTGATTTGTATAGAGAAGTGCCAATAAGCCGGAGCATGTTTTTCTCCCATCCCGGAATGCTGTGTAAACTAGTATGACCCTCTGATGCAGCACTGTGGAGGAAGGTTCAGCAATGTGAGACTAGGTGAGCACTAAACAAGGTGCCCAATCAAACGAGGCAAACTATAAAACAAGCAGCTTATCAGTAAGCCTGGCCTAAAACAAGCTTCCTCATCTTCCTCCATCAAAGGCCACAGCCCCTTTGCAGCAGAAGTTATCCGGGTTTGGATTTTCTCCCTTATGTGTGACACATATCTGATGGCTTCTAATGAGTGTGAGGAGCAAAATGCTGCATAGTGTCACATTTGATATTTAATATTCCCCAATCCTGATTTGCACTACATAAGCAGGGGGGAAAAATAAACAACAACAAATCCCAAGGCCTCTGACCTACATGCAAGGTGTTTTTTTAAACATTGTCCAGTATTCATTACAATTGCATGACGATGGGGTATTGTACATCATTCACGTGAGACAACTGTCACATTTTCAGTGCACAGGTTGGCGTAGATCCCAGAACCTGGTATCTCTGCCCAGAGGAGGAAGAAAGGAGTGCAGTTAAGACAAGAGATTTGAGACTTTATTTCTTTCTTACCGGCCTCATCATTTACTGATGGTGCATTAAAAATGTACAGGCCTTTATTGGACACCTTTACATGTCAGGGTATATATAAATAGTGCGAGGTCTGCATGTAATAAAATATAAGACTAGTGAAAGTTATTGTGTGTAAATCTTGTGTCGTTCCAGCCCAATAGTTTTTCTCCTGAAAGAAAATGCATCTCTGTGAAGAGACATGACATGTACAATATTCACTAGATTGTCTACGCCCTTGACGATCTAACACCATCCCCTCTGACCCTGTCGCTTTTGGGTTGACAAATCGTTTGCAAGTCGGTGGTCACATGGTCCAATCTGTGTTTTGACGAGGCAGGTCTTCTGACAGGCACTCACACAAACACTGACAACACGGATGTCATATCTTATTGACCAACAATGTATGCTGGCATTTGGCTTTCTGTTTGTGTGAGTGTGTGTGAGAGAGAGAGAGAGAGGAAAAGCGAGAGTGTATGTTCCTATGATGGGCTTCAGCAGTCAGGAAACACAACAAGGGGGACATAGCATGCTCATTTTCAGGTGCATACTAGTATTTGTGGTTTTTACAAGAACATATTTACATGCTTTGATGTTCAAATAAATATACAATATCTGGTTTAACCCATTGTCTTGTGTAAGTAATTATCTCTTTAAGCCGCCCTCATGAAAATGCCCAGTCTGCCCTGATTCGTCAGTGTTTCCTTGTCTTCCGCATCCGCGCTCGCTGCTTTGTCATTGCAGCTGGGGAACGACGGTAGCGGCACAATATCACAACCGTACATAAGTCCTGATGTCACTGTTTGTGAATCGAGTCTGTTCTTTTGAATTTAATGATTGCAATACGTTCACAGTATTTATAAAGCACCTTGACCTGCTTCATAATTAAATAAGACATGGTATCGCATTTTTACAATGTGGGACCTTTCAATAGAAAACATTTAGGGCAGCTTCAGACAGATTTTTAAAATATGTTTTCTACTCACTCAGTCACACAGTCTTGTACTGAATGCGCTTGGATTTATACATTTACAGACAGAAATGGGACAACGCAGCATTAACAACAGATTGCATGCTATTGAAGAAACTCTGACCATCAGCATTTTTAAAGCACCATGAAAACAGACTTCATACAGATTATGACATCAGAAGATTTTTGCACAAGAGAAACTGCTTTTTCACCACAAAGTGAATCACACAGAAAGCCATAAAGAGAAATTGAATTATACAGGCATCACGTGAGCATCTTAAACTAAAACATGCTGTGACTTGAAGAAAATCAGCTTTCAATCAGTCATGGAGAAGCTGCTTTTGACTCCAGGAAACCAAACAGATTACATTATTTTTTCAGCACCTAAAGGCATTGTTCGTGAAAGTAACATTTTCGAGAACATTGGGATGTTTTGTGTGAATTCTCTTTTTAAGGCACATTTTACACTATTTCAGGGATTACAAGCACAGAGCATTGTAAGCTCACGAATAACAAACGTGTAAACAAGAGTAATACATGATTCTTGCAAGGAATCAAGGAAAATAACAAAGAGGAGAAAACTAAAAAGTCAGCCGGAGAGGATGAATAAAAAAAGGTATAATGGAAGACGGGCTTGTCTTGGTGAATGTTTGTACCTGAAGGACCCTTGAAGATGGATGCTACAGTAAACTTTTCCAAAGTGAAAAGGCTTTATTGAGGGACAAGTGGAGGTTTTCATCAACAGCACGCCTTTGGCTCAAAAGAGAAACAAATTTCCAAGCTCTAAGTTGAAATTATTTCTTCTCTTTGTCCCTGTGTTCTCTGACTAATTCAGTCTCTCTGCAAGTCGCTCACTTATTGATTTGAGAGGACAATTTACCCAGAATGTATTAAACTACACAGACAATATATATATATATATATATATATATATATATATATATGAACTCTCTCCCTCCTCCCCCAAAATTGCATACTAGAGAAAGACTTGTGCAGTTTAAGAAAGTGAGGAATGTGAAGTACTTTTTATTTAACACATATTTCTTATTATAGTAAAAAAAAAAGTAATACATTGCTCTCTAATGCAATCATGTCTCCTCACTTATCTTAAATGGAATTAAATTTGGGAAATGGGATTAGCATAATAAAATGCTGATTAGCATAATGAAACAGCGTGCATGTTTTAAGAAAAGGTGTGTGCAAACAGTTTTTGGCAATATTAGGTGGTGTGTTGGCTTTTGTTGTACTTTAACCTGATAAGAGAGTGGGATGAGTTTGAGCCTGTGTGTGGCTAAGTTGAAACACATGGTTGTAAAATGAACTTGACATGTTGGAGGACAGTTAAGAGATGTGAGGACTTGATTTGGACTTGCCATCAAGGTTTTGGGATTTTACTTAAACTTGCCCCCAAAAGACAAAAGAAAGTAGCTCTGTGTGAAGTCTTACACATGGTGATTCAGTGGAAATACAAGGCATTGACTCTAGACTTGGGAGATTTTAAAAAGCATTATTTACGGAGTGTGTTGTGGAGGGATTTGTCAGTTAAAGTCTGACCAATTACACCTCCCCGAACAATTCAAACTAACACTTGCTTCAAGGGTAGGATATTGTGTAAAATGAAAGGCTTATTAAAGTTCATTATAGGATTTTTAAGATTATGTGTTGAGACAAGTTAGCAACTGGAAGGTTCTACTATATCTTTTATAACGTGATGGGGGATGCTAGTCAAAGATCGGAAAGAAAACACTATTTTCAGCCTTTTGAAAGCAGCATCCAACTGTGGTCACCCCCACCACGTGTTGCTCTTTTCTGAAATCCATATTGATATTTTTCATGAACTATGGCGGTGATGATGTGCACCAAGCTTTGTGCTTTCAGTCCTTGGTATAGGGCACAACGCATCTAGGTTTAAATGGAGACATTATGTATTTGCTCTTGTAGAAAAAAAAACAGGGAGCCATAAAAATAGATAGAATCCTGTGCACAAAACATAATCTTGATTTCAGGAGGTGTACTTCTCCAAATATTTTCATCCATCTGCTTACCTGAACCAGACGTGTTCATTTGCATTTCCAATACATCATGAAATAGACTCAGACAACACTTCTTCCCTCTTCCGCTGTTACACAAACGCACCCAACCGTGAATAAACCTTGATTTCACTGCGCACGTTCTCATTGCATATCCAATACATCATTTGCTTAACACAAACCAAGATGCCTGTGCCCTACTTCATGAAGGGAAGTCAGGGCAGCTTTTACTTTAGGGCACATGAGTCATATTTGACTACAAGGCATGGTATTTCTTCACGGGCCCACACACACTCCCGAAGCCAAGAATCACACCAACGCTGTCTAATGCTGCAAAAGGAAAAAAATCTATTTTTTAATAAGTGACAGGTAAAGGTATATTGAAAGTGACAGCTGAAACATTGTTTTAAATGTTTAGAGATTAAAATTGGCAACATAAATACACAACTGGCAATATGAACATCAATACATTTTCTTATTATGCTGTCACTTGGGGAGGGTTTTCAAAAGATACACACAACTTCACCTTGTTTAATTCAAATGAATCAGCTGCTGCGTACTGCACATACCAACTGCCAATATTGACTTCGGGGTATATTAATCACAATTAGCTTCTGCTATTTTTAGTGCAGGCCTCCTACCACTTAAGTAGCTTATATGACCATACACAAAGGTTAAGGAACTTCAATTAAGTAGTAAAACATTTTTGCATAGCCTCTTCTGATGGTAGGCTACACAAGCAATGTAGTCAGTCCATCACTTTGAATATGTGAAATATAGGAGTTACCAAAAAACTGCATACATGTAGTTACAACACTCTCCTAAATTTCTTTGTTGTGCCAGCAGCATACAGACCAACTTGATCAGTGACACAGATCAGTGGTTAGAGCGCCATGACAGCAAACCGTAGCTGCAATATCATGGAAATGATACAACTTGACAGTAAGCTTCAGTATGTGACACTGGTGTGCCTTTCCACTCATTTAGCACATCATTAATTTTCACTTAGTCTCAAACGGCGTACATAGAACTTACTGTTAAGAATAATTTGTGATCCCTGAAATCATGAAATCCATACTGCAATATTTCATCTGGGGATGGGGAGGTTTGGAAGCAGTTCAAAGACAAACACTTTTAGCTGTAGGCAGGAAAAAGAGATTTCACAAAGCCAAATTTTCGTTGTGATTAACATATATTTTGTTTTCTTTGAGTATTTTCCTACATATTGTAAAATGTTAAGTTATTAGAAACGTTGTTGAAGTTAATTTCAACTCCAGGATCTAATGTAACTGCATGGGCTTCGTAAAGCAAATACAAAAAAAGAAGTACAAAAAAGCTGTCCGAAGCTACTCTCACTCAACCCCGTCTCCTGAAGATATTACGTTCCTATACAGCGTTGACGTTTAAGGGAGGGAATCGTGTTTTCCATTTGACAACTTGCGCCCTACACAAGTTGTGAAAGTTTTCAACGTATGGTTGAAGTTTTCAATTGAAACTGAACTTAAAACGTAATTGAGAATGCATTTTTGTTCTATGGGAACAGCTTTTTTAGGATGGAGGCTGTCTCACATTATTCCATCAAGAACATTGCAGCAACCTAGTGTTCACACAGCACCACATATAAGAGCCATTCACCTTGGATAATCCATTTATAATACATGCTCATATGAGCTCAGACAGCCATGTGGTACTTCATAAGGCAACGTCAAGGCAGTTGTTACCCTGGGGCATGTGAATCACCATTAACTAAGACATTGCATGCAGCGTCCAAGCCCACCCACTCTGTTTCCGCTATATGAACATCACAGGCCACACTGAAAAGGCCTTTAATAAATATACGAGGGAGGCAGTGCATCAAGTTGACAGGGCATTGCCTGTGCTGTCCATGAAAGAAATTAATGATTCATGATTCCCAATTATGTTTTAATTCCAATCGGAGATTAGTGCCTAGTAAGGGCAGCCTGTGTGGCGGTGGGGTTGGTGAATGGTTGGCAGGAGCGGAGATAAGACATCTGTTTGTAATACCAGGCCAAGAGAGAGAACGATGGGTGACGTTGAGGCCATGATGCGCAGAAACACACAGCTATGTATATATGTGTGCGCACACATTCTGATTCATTCTGATAGTTCTTGACATGTATGAATTCCTTTACCAAAGAAACCAATTCCATGTAGACCACTAGAAGCAATGTATTTTTTTAAATGTTAAAATCAGCAAGGAAACAAAAACAAATGGGAAAACCTTCTCCTCAATTGGACAGACTACATCAGGGCTGGACTATGAATAGCTGTGTGTGTGTGTGTTTGAGAGAAAGAGGGGGAGGCAGATGAGAAAGGTAAAAGGCTTTGGATTTCTTTTGCCAATTTGTTTCTTGGCAGTATTCTCCAAATCGCTCAATACAATCTCTCTAAAAGTTTGCATTTATCAATCGCTTTCTCTGTTTTTACTCCCCCCCCAATCCAAAAGCCTTAGAACAAGAGAGCCGGAGTCAGGCAAAATCCTTCATTCATTAATGAAAGGCATCCATTACTGTCGAACGGCGACAGAGTTAATGTATATAAATGAATTCTCCCAACCCACTTAACTGTGTTTTATTATGAGCGAGCAAGGCATAATTGTGTTTCTGATCAGATCAGATAAATTCAGACGTACAATCCCCCCACCCCCCAGTGCCAGCTCTCATTTACATGCCAAGGTCTGCAACTAAAGGGGATATATCATATGGCTTATTACCATGGCTCCAGCTAATGACACTGGAATATGAGAGAAAATGTATTAAGGCAAATGTGGTAATACTTGCCTTTGTAGGGTAAAGCCTCTTAAGTAAGTCAGCGGTGGCTGTTTCTGCTGCTTATAAGTTATGGGGAAAAAAATCACATTTTGTATGTTATAATCATAATAAACCCATCTGGCTTTGGGTGTTTTAATTCAAGCCAACATATAACTCTGAGTAAAATGATGTGATTTCACTGCAGTGCCTGCAACCCTGACGTGAGGTAAATTGCATTTCAGTAAATGTGGGCTCCAAAGGATAACGCAAGTGGGTTTTTAATAGAAAAACAGATGCAATTCAACTCAAAGTATGGGATCATTAGAACATACACATTTAGAAGAAGTTGCTCGAGTGGGAATAGATCCCAGAACCTGTCTGCTTTTACGCACAGTGCAGCTGAAGATCACAATTTGTAGATGTTATGACAAAGCTGTTACTTCTGTGTTTTAAAGTCCCTCATAGATTAATAAAAAGCCACTCAGAGTAATCACTTCACATACTAATCATCTGTGTGCTCGATGGTCTCCCTCGTTATGACACCGACCCCTTTGACAGTCCACAGGTACGAGCAGCTAAGAATGTCTTGATGAGCAAAATCAAGGTGGAAATAAACTTTGTATCTTAACTCCCCTGATGTCTGTGAAAAACGGATTTAAGGAATTTCTTGTGGGAACACTGAGTCTCGTATGCAACACAGAGCTTAAAAATATGTGTACAAGCTCTTCCAAGGCACGTAACGTGCATGCCGCGTGAAGGTTATTAAATTCTGCCCCCTGTTGTGCACTTCCATTTCTGAAACCGAGAGCCGGAATACCATAAACGTGGTTTATATTGTTACATGTTGCCAACTGTTGCGTGCAGATGTCAGACATTCATTATTTTGCTGTCACCCATGAGCAGTTATGTGTGTGAAGACAAAACTGTCTCTGTAATTTATTTTTAGTGCAGCACAGAGGACAAGGCATGATTACTATTAGGGAGACATATTATGACTGTGCATGCACAGGAATGTATTTTGCAGCCATTATTTAAAGGGTGTCTGGTATGTGGTTGCACTCAGGAGAGTGTTAGGGGAAAAGGTGTTGCACAAGGACCGACATTTGCTTGAAAACACCATTAGTTCCATAGTGATCTATGCAGTAGACGGTTAACATTTGGGACTTTCTGTAACTTTGTGCAACTTCCATTCGTAACCATTTTACATCCTCACTCAGACAATGCTATTGTTGTTCTCCAAAAATGGCAACCACAACTCCTCAGCAGAGATGTGGCTTGATGTGAAAGCAAAGTGTGTGAAGCAGAACGCTCGCCTGTAATATTTCAGCCAACCAAATACAATTATTGAGTGAATGACTGAATGATTAAGAAGGCACTTATTATTGATATTGATGCAATACATTTACTGTGGTAATGTAGCATAAAATTGTGACCAGGAAAGTGAACAAAAACTAGTTTAAATAGTAACCAAGTTTTTTTGTTTTGTTTTCTCCGACTAACAGCCCATTGTCATGTTATGGACTGAACAATTGCTTGTGCGATTCTTTACGTTGAAATCACCCCGGCTGAAAAAAATGTATAGTGATTCCTGTTGTGGATGAGCACTTTACAGCCTATGCATACTACAGAGTACCAACTAGTAATATACAGTACTTCTGCCTTTCTCTATAGCCCCACTGGAATTTATCAAAAAAACTACCTGGCTTCATAATTGCCACCTATGCCTTATGTTGTTGCACATTTCTTGTACCATTGACAAACTGCAAATGGGTTTCCAAAAGACACCCTTAATGCTCCGCCAGTGTCTTCAATGCAGAAAAAAAAGTGAAATACAACATTCAAAAAGCTATATTCATGACATTTCTCATGATAAATCAGTTAATTCAAACATTAGAAAAGTAGGACCGTCAGTAACATGGGGATGGTTTCTCATTCATCACAGTGTTTACTTGAAATATATTGCATGATATTGTTAATGAAGAGATGGTGCATGAAACAGCTATCAATCCAATTAATATCTTCTGCCCAACGCAGGACAAAATAATGTTTTATTGGCAAGACATCCAAATGGATTATCTATTAAAGCTCAATAAAGTCAATCATGTTGGCTGTTTGCACTGTGCTGCTTTGTATTAATTTGCATACATTCACGACTTGGTAATGCTCAATAAATCCAGAGTTTCTCCATTGTTAGCAACTGTTGATCTGTCATGGAGCATGAGGGGGTACTCTGGTGCTTTGCTTTTTAAGTCTTACTCATTAGTTTTCCCCAAGACATATCAGGCTTATATGAAGAAGAAAAAAATGAGTGATTGTTAATGTCTCACATAGCTGAATGCTGCACTCTGGAGACTTTTCGAAAGCCATGTTTATGGTTAGAATGATTGCTGAATGAATTCTCAGCTCAATAACTATCCAATTCATTCATGTCCCACTGAATCCACACATAATGCCACTCTCGAACTATGTTTTTAAGTCACAACAATGCCTTAAGCAGGGATCAAGTACATTTACAAGATTTCTTCTTGTTTGCATGTCTCTTGGGGCAGACGTGCCACAAGTTTAGGACTCAATTTTGCCTTTTTTCATTTAAACAGGTATAAGCAGAGCACGTAAAGCCCGCTGTGGGAATACGCACATAAGGAATCAGGAAGAAAACAATAGATGTTCGGAGGTCGTTTTGTTTCTGAGTGTCTTTTCAATCACCAGCTCTGATGTGAAATTCCCAAGGCGGGAACTTTTACAACATGTCAGAGTTTTCAGATATTCTGTTCATTCAGAGGAAGTCGTGTTGGCTCAAGATGTTTGTGAAAGCATGTTTGTGTGTATGTATTAGTGGTGTCAATCTGGAATCAAGTAAATACAGGGCAGTATCGACAATACCAATACAATATCATTGCTTTTTTCTTAATCCAGGTGGATGCATCATCAAATTATGTGTTTTTTTGTAATCATTAAGTTAAAACCCAGGACAGAAGGTCCACATGCTTATATACATTTGTTGTGTTACCACTGCATTGTACAGCCTTTTTTTCAAATTATACAGCTTGCCGTTGTTTCAATTTTGGCCTGAATACATAGCCACACAGTGCTCCTCTTCCTCTCTGCCATTCGTCTGCCTGGTCTCTGTCCTGCTCGTGTGTCTGTGCTGCTGGGCCTGGAGGCTTGCTTACTTGCTTGTTTGACTGTCGCCGCTAAGTCGCGAGACGGTACAACATCAAATCACAAGACGGGGCAGGAGGAGCAAAGTGTGGCTGCTCTGCGCTATGACTGGAGCGGCACTTGAAAGCAGCGGATTTACACAGACAGCCAGGACGCCTCTTTGATGAAACTGCAGTGGTGCATACTACAGAGATATTATAACTAAAGTACCAATCCCAACACATTGGTATTGATCAATATCAATACCAACATTTGTATCGATATAATCGATATTTGAATCGATCCGCCCCCCAGTAGTATGTGTAAACAAACAAATGCTGGTGTGATCCCTCTCCCTTGTCTTATGCAATGCTATGTGTAAACCTTATGATTGGCTGGGATGAAAGTATCAGGAGTGCGGTTGCAACAACAACCTTCTCTCACGTAACACCTAAATGCTTTCCCAAGTTTCCCAGAGTGACCTGTGGCAATTCTTTATAACCCAGCATTTTGCAGCTTTATTTAAAGCCCCAAATGCTTTCTAGAAATCATTTTCCAGCAATTTTAGACATCCTGCAGCTGGCAGATCACAACTGATGTTCAAGTAATTTCTGTGGAACTTTCATATAAATATGTGTCCAGACGCAGGCACATACATCATTTGAATATTTTTCAGTGAAAACCATTGCAAATAGCACAATAAGGGGGACTGTGGGAGTTGCATAGGCAATGACATAACTACGTTGTTTAAAATAGTATCAAGTCATTATTAATTTTATAAATTGTTATTCATAAATTATTAATAAAAGATTAAGATCCTCTTCAAAAAAAGGAATGTAATCTCAGTAGGATTTACTTGTTTAATCCTGGTCATTAAAGGGTAGGGTTATATACACATATGTGTATATATGTTTATATACCATATATTCTTTAAATATATTGTACATATTGTTTAAATATACATGTTAATTCTAATAGACTTATTACATAACATATGGTACAAAGCTATGCTTAAACCATATTATTGGCCAATCTTAAAGGATGACCAAAGTATCAGGGGGGCGGTTGCAACAAGGACTTTCTCTCATATAACTCCAAAATCAAATATTGTGAAGTCCACACGAGCAACACATAAATCATAAAGTTGACAGAGACAGAGGAGGTACAAAAGTAACAGTTATACTTTTGTCCAGCTAATATTAAAGATGTATTTCTTTGCTCTTTGTGTTTGCAAGAAATGCCCAGGGTTGTTCCAAAGAGACCTTAAAATGAACCACAAAAAGACACAGACACAAAGACAATGATTGTTCCTCCTTTTGGGATAGGTTAACATCAATTTTGGGTTTGATTGTGTTTGACTCATTTCTCCAAAAACAAAAAACAGCAACTTGGTATTGGTAAAGGGCATGTGTATGTTTTTTTAAAATAAGATCTCTGTGCAAAGAGAGAAATACCTAAAAATAATGCTTTTGTCCCAGCCCTCTTCTAGCTGGCGGGAGTTGGACAGAAATGCCCTGAAAGTTGCTCCTGCATGCCATGCCTTACCCCCTGTGGTTGTGTTTATGTTAATGCATGGTGTCCTCAGTTCCAACGATCACGATGGCCGCACCGATGCTTTTCCAGACAGGCCCTGAATGTTAATGAAACAGTAAAATTCAGTGGCCCTGAACAAAAAAAACATCCGGATATAAACTCTGTCCCTCTGAGTATGTCAAGCGTCACAAACTGAGGAGAGTTTTGGATATTCAAAAGTTTGGCAGGAGGTTTAACATTTTTATTTTGACTGCTAACATTTTTCTCAGAGCGGCTAATTAATTCAACGTCTGCTTGTATTTAGATTATCTGCCTCTGCCTTTATAATCTCCTAGATAAGGAGCATGCTGCAAAGTTACTTCATCATATGGTACAAGAGCTTGGGAGGCTTGAGGTATGTTTGCACGCAAACAAAGCCAGGCGAGGAGGAGTAATAACAAAGTAAAATGGAAAATATATCCCAGCTGTTCGCTTTAACACGGAGATAACAATGAGGAGGCATGGCTACAGACACTTCAATCAGCCACATAAGAATATTTTCAGCAGCATTTAACTCTATAGCTTGGATCATTGCCAATGTTTTTAACTAAAGACTTTCATTTACTCCAATACCTTGCAAAAAATAGCTTGTTTTAATTGCACAACAGTAACTGCAGAACCTATGGTGATACGGATTTTGACCTTCACATGTACCGCTCTGTGGAGTATTGATGAAACCGTATGGCTTGTATCATTAAATACTGTTTACTACTCACTAACATTGGGTTGCAGCTAATTGTAATCTTTATTTAGATACTGTTTTGCAGAAAGCCAGTTAACATGAAGCCTTGCAGTTCGTAATCTTGTGAGATATGTGGGTGTGTTTGTTTAAAATTTAAGTGGGTATACCCAACACATTCTCACTCCATCTCGTAAAATACGGACACTTGGCCTCCTTTTGCTTCCTGCAGGTGTTTCTAGCTGTGGAGCTGCGGAATCTGGATCTGTGGTTGGAGTCACCAGCTGCCTCCATGTTCCTTTTAGACACGCTATGCTACAATTCTCCATGCCTCTCTCTTTCTCTCTCTCTCTCTTTCCTTCTCTGTCTCTTTCTCTAACCCCCAACCGGTTGAGGCAGATGACCACCCACCCTGAGCCATGGTTCTGTTCAAGGTTTCTGCCTCTTAAACAAAGTTTTTCATGCCTCTGTCGCCTAGTGCTTGCCCTTGGTGGGAATTGTTGGGTTTCTGTAAATAACATCACAGAGTACGACCTAGGCCTGCTCTTTTAAGAAAAGCGCAATGAGATAAATGTTGTTGTGATTTGGCGCTAAATAAATAAAATTGAATTGAATTAAATGGGTCAGGTGCCTGTGTCCTTGTTATTGGCGCTAAAAGTCTTCTTTGGCTTTTGATCCGGACCAGGCGTTGCTATTTGACAAGTTTGGAATAAGTATGTGTTGGTACATCCATAGGCATAGTGGAATCAAAACCTAATATAATTTCCTTCACATAAATAAAGACATTTGCAACATAACTTGATGCAGAAAAAACACAACCCACCCAGCAGATAAGAGTGTTTCTCCAGCCATGTCAAATAAACCTCAACTTAATTAATTAGTATCATTATTTTTTATGGGAGGTAGAACCCTTAAGTAAGGGCTGAGTCTGCATACAAAAGGCTGATGAATCAGAAGAAAGAGGGGCAGTGATGTTTATAATGCCGCCTGTGCTTTGTGATGATAGTGAGACTTGTTATAGCTCCTCTGATGCCGGAGCCTCTCTGTGGACCATAATCACCCCATTTGTTGGGTGTGGGGACTCTGAGAAACAGTTAACAACCCTGTGAACAAGAAAGCACTGCCTGCCTAGCTAGCACATCTCTAAATGCCAAGCGAGAGCGAGAGCGGGAGAACGAGAGTGCCACAGTGTAAAAGAGTGTTGTTGTTTGAGGCTAGATATTATTGTTCTCTCATTCTGATGGGGTTGCAGACAATAACAGGGGATGAGGTCCATTCAAATCCATAAGTTGCCGGGGTCAAGGTTCTGGGTCATTTCCGTGCGTACACACAGAGAAATGTATTGATAAGCCAATTTACCTGGAACCAGCCGATAAAATGAAAGCAGGAAAGTAAATCAGTCAGCAGCCACACATTTTACAAGGGATAAAAAACATTTGACATTTTATATGCATTGGATGAGAAGGATAAGGATGGAACTAAGAATATTATCAACAGGACCATAGTCATTCTTTTTCAACAGCTACAGTACATGGTAAAGAATATATCTGGCTGATGATGAATTTAGTTATCAGAGAATCAAAAGAGTGTACCACAAATCTAATATGAGAGAAATCCATGTAAAAGAGAGGTATTAATTTAACAATAAAGGAAAGTTAATGAATTTGCTAAAACAAAAGTACATCAAAATGTATAGACGCAGCAAACAAAAGTGCAAAAAGCAAAAACGCCAACCAGGATCCCAATGGTAAAACCAACATAGCTCTTAACTAACACAAACAATCTATCTCATTCAAAAGGAAATCATTTTGCAGTGATTCCTTGAATAATTAGCAGCAAGACATGCAAATGGAGCACGTTGAGTACTGTGAAACATAGTAACCAATAGGTTACATTGACAGTCGCAACTTTAAAATTTAAATACATATCTACTAGTCTGCTAAAAGACACTCTCCCTAACCAGCTCTGACACAATTAGGGAGATCACATGCATTTAAGTGGTAAGTAAAACCAATTTGTTCAACCCATTTTAAGCAATACTGAAACTCTGAAACATGTATTTCAGTATAATTAGTGGTGTAGTAAGTTCATGGGTGTAGGTGAGCCTGTGGAAAGCAAATCTAGCAAAACCCATGAAACTACGTGACTGTGATTGACAAGGAAGTTGTCTTGACTTGTCAACCAGCATGTGGGTAAATGCTGAAATAGTTGATAACAAATATTATTGTTCCAGATGCTTATTTAACTATCTACTGTACGATGTTGGGCCAGTCATGAACATTGAATTTGAAATTTTGGAAACATTACTTTCCAAATCATTTTACTGTGAATACTTTCAAAGATCAGTCACAATATGGTGTGGATGGACATATTTTAAAGGAACACCATGTAACTTTTAGCGCAAGCTATAGTTCCAAGGACATAACTTGTAGGGGGACCGAAGCTTTAAAAACATAAAGCTTTGTTTTTAAAACATACCATTTAAGTTGAGGAGTTGGAGTTAAACATGGACTCCAATAATTGCTGACAAGAATAAAATGCAATTAGACTTTAAAAGAGCACTTCAAACCCATTATGAAAAATGCTGCATTCTTTTTTAACTTCATTTTAATTATAGAAGTCGGAAGAGTTGTGGAGAAGCATCAGTGAGTTAAAAGGCACAATTAGCCATGTGTGAAACTGCATTCAAAATGTTTATATCAAAATGAAGTGACAGCATTATCTGCTGAGGCAGAGAATGGGAAACGGCTGCCTTCTAAAGAAGCTGTGAAGTTTCCACTAGGCTTCACCAAAAAAATCCAATGTTTTATTAATTGATTTGCTTGATTTTCAATGAGGCATTCTGTAGGAATTGTCTTTTCTAGCATCATGCTGCATTTCTAGAACTTTGACATGGAGTGAACTCAGAGGTGGTTAAAACACACACACACACACACCTCATCATCCGATCAATGGAGCTTAAATCGTTTGTCCTGTTCTCTGGTCATCATGATGCTGAAACAAGTGGATTTCCACCTCAATCACACCCAACTGTGGCTGTTTTTGTTTTGATTTGGGATTTGCTCAGCGATAGTCGGAGACCGCCGTGTGAGAAGTAGCACTGGAGGCAGATGATGTTCTTGGGGGTCATTAATTAACTCATCCAGAGCCTTTATTAGCTCCTTAATGGATCTGGTTAGAGCATATCAGCGCTTTCATTATCTCCCCTTGACTCTACAGAGAGGGTTTTATATGTGTGTGTTTATATGGGGGGAAGGGGGGGTATCATGTTTGTTAGAAACTGTGGGAGTGTGCAAATGATCTTGCAAGTGTGTGTGTGTGTGTGTGTGTGTGTGTGTGTTTTTTTATGTGTGTTCCTGTAACTCAGGAGATCTCTCTGAAAGGGCTTCATTTCATAGACTGGAATGTGGAGACTAGAAGTTAAGTGAAGAAAAGTTGAAATTGTCATGTGACCTAATGCTTTCCTCCTACATGACCTTGCTTATTGTACAGTACAGCCTACCATGCACTGGTTGGTATCTCCCAGGAAACAAAGGAACAATACAGGCCACGTAGATACAATGCAACTCATATTGCATTGATGAGCTCACGATCGTTCCATTGTGTTCTGCTCCGATGACCAGAGCCCTACCCCATGCACTATAAGCTCATCTAGCACTGTGCAGCTAATATTGATCGACATTTACAATATGGGGCAAGGATCTCAGCACTGTATGGCTGTGTATGTGTAAAGTAAGCCTCCTGACATTTTACTTGCCTGTGGTGAATGTTCTTAATTGAGCAACGGAGGAGTTCTTTGCCCCATTCGTTCTTTCTCTCCCACACACACACACACACACACACACACACACACACACACAGCTCAAACTCAGCAGCATTCCTTCGACATCAAACACATGTGGTCCTCCCCCCAGGTCTCTCCATAGTCTAGCTCTCAGTTCCATGCCGGGTCCGCACACTTTCACCCACAGGGCTTTTTATTCCGAGTGCTTACTGAAAGCTCCTGCGGTGGGGCCAGATTGATCGGGGGATTTTGCATCCGCAGGAGAGATGAGAGGGGACGAGATGATATAGTAGGAGGACGCGATGCAGAGAAGCAGCATAGTTAAGCAGCTAAACCTCAGAGAAGGATTCTCTTACCCCAGTGCACATGCACATAGTTGAGAAGTAGAGTAGTTCACTGGTTCAGTTGAGAAAAAAGTAAATGAGGCTTGTTTGATCATGTGTTAGCATTTACATGCTTTGCAACTTTGAGGTAGATATTTGCATTTTAATTTTAACCAAAAGTCTTAGATAAGACAGGTAATGTAACACGTGAGTGATACACGCAAATGGTTGCAGCTTAAAGAAATACAGGTGGAGCAATTGTTGAGCAAATGCCTGGAAGCAAAACATTTGGGGAAATGTTGGAACAATACACAATTATAGTCCTACAAATCGGAATGGTTTTTTGAAACGTGGCAAAAGAAATTGAGTATGCTTTATGTGTTTTTTCCTTACAGCTGTAATTATAAGGTAGTCCATTCACGGTGACATCTGCTCAGTCTCTCATATTTCTCCCACCAACTCCCTTCCATTAACTAACTTTTAGTATTTGCAGCTAGGCAGGTGCCTACTTGTGTGATGTAGATCCTGTAATTGGCAGCACAGCCCGGGTGCCTATTGAGATTGTGAGTGCATGTAGAATTCTTCCAAAAAACACTGAAACACACTCTGTTAATGGGGTCAAATTGTTACTCATGCAAGTACAGAACATGGCACCTGAAAAAACAACCTAACTGCAATTACAATAAAAAGAAAGCACAAAAACGTTCAGTTAGGGGTCTCAATCATTCATATATTTCAGTAAATGCATAGAGTTCTATGACAAGTATTTCTCACAATAAGAGTCTAACACACTGTGAGCCCTATTTTAACGATCTAAGCGCATGGTGAAGGTGCGTTTAGAGCATGTCCAAATCCACTTTTACTAGTAAGACGGCGGAAAAAAAGATCCATGATCTGATCTGATATGATCTGGCTTTCTGTTATGGAGAGACACCACAAGCCAGAGTGAGTAGTTTTTTTATTGTGATAACAGACAAACAGTCACTTTGCTTTTACCACACACACAGATCTCAGTAGATGGCTAATATTACATAACAGAAGGCCGTTGTTCTTAGAATATAATGAATGTGCAAGTCGACAATTGCACTTCTTTGATCTTTCGACAATTGATCTTTGTCCATAGTTAACCTCTTCTAGGTACATCCAGTATACATAAACAGGATGAACAAAATTAAACAACACCTTGAAATAATCTGTGCAGTGCTGTAAACTTGATTCACACGGGTAATTTTACCTGGGAAGAAGGTAGCAGCGTTATTCCCTAAAAAAAAATTAAATAAGACGGGCTCATATTGTAGAGGTGCAAAACGCTAAACTTAGAAAAAGTGCACAACAATAAAAATGTACAAATATTCAGGCTTCTGGCAAATTGCAAATGGAAGTGTTAATTACCATGTTATACAAGCATAAGTATCTCTATAGACCTTCTTGTGTTACCTCACCAATTCTCAAAATGTCCCAGATTTCCTGCCTGTATAGGTCACTTGACTTGTGATCAGCCACCTGTCTGTGTCAGTGTTCATCATTCCCTGGTTAGAGTGATAGTATACTGTATGTAAACCTCATTTTCTTGTCATTAATATAAAGCTTTCTTTCCAAAATGATCTACTCATGTAAAAGAACAAAATGTACAATTGGACTTAACATTGCTATCTTTTTACCTTAAGCAACTTGTTACATATGCAGTGTGTAAATGTCAAATTAAAAACCCTCCATTACAGCCTGATAACTACTCTGACAGCACAAAGAGCAATTTGTTTTAGCAGGTTTCAGCTCAAAATGCTGGTAAACAAAGCTGCTGTCAGCAGCTTACTTTAAAATAATTACACAAAAGACATAAAACCCCAAATTATCTTTTTTTTTTTTTTTTTTTAAGCAGAAATCCTTTGCAGAGTTAATTATGTCTATTCAGAACTCTTTCTTTGGTGACCTTTCCTCACAGGGGGAATGACATGTGGCTTTGCTCTCTCCACAAAGTTTATCTTTCTATCAAGAGAGCGTTTCCATTTAATTCCACTTCTTTCCCACTCTAACCTTTGATACAGTGGTTCAGTATGCAAATGATCATCTTCATATTGTTAGTGAGGTGAATTAGCATTAGCTTTTTTGCCATATTATCTCACTTTGGGTTTACATAAACGTTCATTGTCAGTGTAGCAGTGGCTCTCTGAATTATTCATGAAGTCCATCCCTCGGCTGAATCCTAGAACTCGAGATCAGCATATTTTAGATATTCGCCCCTTTTCCTCCTCTGCCGTTTTGGCTTTAATATGTATCCCTCTTCTGAAACTGTGATAGTAACACCTTTTGGGTGTGCACAGCCCGCACACTCTCTCTTAACCCGGCTCAGAAAATTTGCAAAAATGCATGAGATAAACTTGCCATATTTGTCAACACAAATGCTTTAACACTATGTGTCTTTGCTGTATGACAGGACGTAGATGGCATACTGCTGTGCTGTTGGAGTAGCCTACTTTTAGTAGTCGCTTTCGTAATGCATAATTTTTGCCTTTATAGGCAAGATTTATTTTCTTATCTTTCTTCATAGTTCAGCATAATAACAGAGGTCTGAGCTGATGCAAACACAGTGTAAGACTCGTATAGAAGGGGGAACATTGAGTGTCTGTAAAAACAAGATAAAACGCAGGCCTTTTACATGTCATGTTATTGTTGCTATTATATTTTACCACACCACATGCCCCTTAAAATAGCTACAAATATTCCATATTACCTAAACTTATTTGTCAAGTTATATATCAAACCAAGGTAATTTCTTAATTAAATTACTTCTTACTTTAATTTAGCATTCTCCCACGCTTTGCCTTGGCATCGTATCCATTAATAATCTGTGCTGCGTTCACTCTCAATATGAAGTAGGCTCAAGCCTGACAGTCTCTTTTGAGGAATAATTGTCTATTTCTGTTGTGGTTTGGGGTTTTGTTTTGGGTTATTCCCACATTTTGGTCCTGTTTTGTCTCCTTGTGTTTTTATCTTAGTTCCTGCCCGGTCTTGTGTGGTTGTCTCTGTCTTGTGTTTCCCCAATAAGTGTCTGTTTGTTCTGCTTCCTGTTTTGTTTCGATAGTATGGTTTCCTGTCTTGTCTAGTCTTGTCTAGTTTTGCTCTGTGCCTGTCTGATTGTCCTGCCCCGCCCTAATGTGATTCACCTGACGTCTCACCTGTTCCCGTTACCTCGTAACATCGTTACTTTGAGTATTTAACCCCTGCGTTCCCTTTGTCCCTTGTCAGATCATTTTGTCTTGTCAGTGTGCCCGGCCCTTGTGAGTCTGCCAGTGTTCCTGCTATCCTCCATGAGTTTTTCCCTGTGAGATTTACCCTGTCTGTGTTCATCTTCCCCTGTGCCTGGTTTTGGATTTTTTTTGCTTGGACTTTCCTTTTGCTCCCCTTGTTTTGGACTGTGTTTAAACAAAAAACCCAGGTCATCTGCTCCTGCCTGCCTTCTTGTCCCTTTTTTTTGGGTCCTCACTCCACCCCCATGTCACACATTTTTCATACTCAGAAAAAGCACTCACAAGTTGCCGTGTCAACAGGTCACAAGAGAGTGAGTTTGAAACATTTATCTGGTAATGTCCACAAGCACAATCCCTCTTTATTTTCTCAATGGACAGATTTAAATGTTTGCTGTCAACAAGCTCAGTTACTGTTACTGCGCTGTTGCATTTATTTTCGGATGTACTCACACACCTACATAACTAAGTTGATCATTGCCAACAGTACAACTCCATTCTTAGTTCAATTTCGGGGTTCATTTTTCTGAATTATGTTTTGTTCTTGACATATCCCAAATACGTTTGTAATCAAAGTCGACGGGGATAGGAGGTCAGGGTGGATGGATGTGTCAAATAAATGTGGGAATAATTCAACGTTGACTTATTTGAAATCACATAAGTAAGTCAACTTCATGTATGAAATGTAAAAAACATACTCATTTTAACCCAAACCATACACTTTTCCTAAACATAACCCTATTAGTTTGGTTTCAATTCACAACATTAACCACATGGAATCAGGACGTGTCATAATAAAGGCCATCCGGGACACTGTAACCTATTTTTCTCTTGAAACATGATTGAGAATGCAGTTAAGTTGTAAGGGCACATACATTTTTAGGAGACAGGGTTGCATTAGGGGTTAAGCCATATCTAGGCAAATCATACCCAGGGATCGTTTTAAACCATACAAATCTTTCAACTTGCATAAGTAAAATGTTACTCAAGTTTATATACTGCTTGTCATAATTTTAAATAACTAAGTGTGAATACATCAAAGATTACATACATTTTTAATGAGCTAGGCTTTGATATGACGTGAATACAAAAGATTAGTATAGAAGAGTTCCTCTTAACGTACAGGCTTGCTTTGCATCGTGAATAAAATGTTGCCTGAAGCAATTACAGTGCTGGTTGTGTCACACCTGCACTCATTAACACAGGGCTTCTTCAAGCAAATGCAATATCTTGATTGATTTAGACACTGAATGTTAGGTAGTCTCTTATGTCACAGAATTTAAAAAGGCAAAGTGCCCCAATTATTCTGCACTTAGTCTGCAAAAATCAAAAATCTGACATTCACCAGACTATCCGTCTGCCGTCCCTCCTCACAGCCATGTAATCAATAGCACACATGTCATCTTGTCTTGCAGTTTCGACTACATCAGCGTAATGTGAGCTCCCAAAAATCTTAAATTGGGCCGCATCGTTTCAAGGTTTCATCAAATTCCAATAAGCATTGTCTGAGATATCTGATATATAGTCCAAATAATCAGGCGTTGTGGCAAAGCAGCCATTCCCTCGGTCATATTAACGTCCATCTTTGCTCAGCAGCAGACGCATTTGCATACACTGACTGCCCTGGTAATTCTGTTAACCAGGCCTACATAAAAATCATAGATCAGAAAAAGCTTTCAAATAAAATGCAGCCTCATAAAACATCTTTATTACCATTAGTGCAATTTACTGTGGGGTGCGATCAAAGACATTGACCATTTGTAATTTGAAGTGCTCTAAGAGAGAGAAAATGGACAATAATAGCATGAGGATGACGATGATGATGTTGGGGGGAAAGAAAATGGAAAAACTCAAATGGCTAACTAATAAAAAAAAAAACGTTTACATATTTAAAACAGAAACACCACAAAGTCAGCTGGCTGCTTGACTTGTGTTACAGTCGACTGACTGGACTGGAGTAGTGGGAAGGAAGTGCACTAAGGTTCTTCTGACAAAAATATACAGTACATTGACTACTTGACATAAAAATCAGAGTTGGCCCTTGACTCCATCAGTGTGATCAGCCTGCTGTGTACTGTATAGGAGCCTGAGGGAGAAATATTTCATCGAGATCTCAGACACGACCGAATTTGAAATCAAAGCTGTGAGGCCCTGCCTTCACTTGCCCTGCCACTTGAACATTTCTTCCCTTATCACCGCTGTCTTCACCACTGGCGGGCAGACGTGACTGTAAATGGCAACCCGCCCCCTGAAAAGGAATGTTATATCTGTAGCTTGGCTGAGCATGCTTTGCCCTATAGCATCCACTAAACATAGTAACTTCCCAGAGAGACATACTCGGTGCCAGGCTCTGCCTTTTTATCAGTTTCCCAGAGTCTGGCAGTTTGCACTAGCAGTTCTAGGTGAGGGAAATTAATTCTACATTCTGGCTGTCAGCCTACCAAAGCAGCAGCAGCTGCAGCTAATACCGAGGACCCTAACTTGAGTACACTGTTGATAGCAAAGGTCTAACTCACAGAGAGTTGAGACTAAAGAGTGTGTGTGTGAATGTAACAGTAACGTGTTAAAAAACATTCTGTTATTTATTAGAACAAAAAATGTCACAATCGGCCGTATTTCATGCCACTGCTATGGGTGCTAATTTTTGGAATGCTTTATAATTTAGAAGGGATAAATGACCTATATGGTCATATGGTTTGGAGGACTTGTTGGTAAAATGATGGTTACACAATGATGATTTAGTGTTAATAATGTCATATATAATATCAGTCAACAGTGACCAAACATGTACTTTCAAACACTAACTTCATTTTGCTGGCAATACTTACTTTACTTATATTTTCCATGGGTGACTTTTACTTGTAGTAGTGTATTATTTTACATTATTGGATTACTTCATCGAAATATCTGATTCAAAATCGGAAAAAAAGGTTTGTAGCCACAGTAAGTTACACCAAGGAGATATTTGCCTTGGTTAAAAATAGTTATAGTACTTCCACCACTGAATGTACATCTGCAGGTGTAAATTAAGCATAAATTAGCTACATTAGCATTCATTCCATACTGTATGTGCCATCTTGAACATGTGCAATTTGAATTCTAGTGGTGTTTAAAGCTAGACTGATCTATTCTCATGATAATAACCACAAAAGAAATAGTGCGGCTCCTACTGCTTCTCACTCCAAAACACAGTTTAATTGGCTGGGAGTGACTGACAGAAACTCACGTTGTCAAGAGTGGTCAGTCTGTCCTGAATGCGTCAATCACTATCTCTGAGATATTAGGTTCCCGAATTAGGCAATTTTTTATCAAAAGTTAATCCATACACTGCAGCTTCAGCTTCATGAATGATGCAGATATGGCACACTAGAGTAAAAAACATTTATACAGGTTCAGCATCAGCGCCTAGTCAGATCTGAATCCATAACCTAAGTAGCATTGCTGCCATGTTACCTTTTGAGTTAGTCATGTCGCTCTTTTATTGTTTGGGTCCCTTGAGCAAATACAAATCCCTAACTGAGATTAACTGCTTGCATCCTGAATACAAACCTAGTTCATTTTTAAATGTGTATGACCAGAGCCCAGGTGGAGAGATGTAGTTGTATCCATCCAATAATGTTACAATTTCCTCTTTACTTTTAAAACATGCAGTACACAAGTCCATCTTTTGAGCTATTATGCAATGTTTCAAGTCTTAAATTCAGTAATGGTTTGTCCCAGTAACAGTTGCAGGAGCACAAATGGACAGATGGGACTTTTTCTCTGCCCTGCTTTTGCCTCACCATGCTATGAAGTTATCCAGCATGTGAGCTACTTTCAAATATTACACAACACTTCAAGCTGTGTTATTCCTGCATTTTTTTTTTCAGTGACGTTTATCTTTCAAAACATATTAATAGAACAGAGCGGTGTAGTTCTTAATCTTTAAAACATTAGATAGAAGGGAACCATTAAACAGCTGTGAAATTCCGACAGGGAAATGATTGAACTGACATATATGATATGCAAAGTTATGCAAGCTACTCTCTATTCCAAGCTGTCAGTTTGTTTTAAATTTCATGATTTTGTCTTATCTCTACCAATAATTTTGAAGCCAGGATTTTTTCACTGTGTATGTTTTGTTTTTTCTTATGTTGATTGCATGCCACAAGATCTCACATTTTGGATTTGGCTACTGAACTGCTCTGGTGAAGAAGTAGGAGGTTAAAAACCTTGGCTAAGCTGGTGTACATGACTAAGAAGGAAGTCTCACTGATTTAATTCCCCACACTGACATCTTCATAAGCATTTCCTCGATTGGAATTTGTGTTCTTCAATGCACAAGCCTGTGTCTCTCACATTTGGGCCAAGGCACTGTTAATTAGAATGGGTGGACAGTTATATATACTAACGTAATGAGTAGCAGTGACAGTTTACAGATTGCAAGTGATGAATAAGTTGGAAATGTTATGGCAGGTGTTTCAATATTGTGTTCCAGCTGCTTTTGGAACACAGACAACACACACAACACACACAGAATTGTCCCTCATCTGACAAAAGGTCTGCCGTTATTCCGTCTTTTTCAGTTTGACAAACATTTGGCTTAACCCCGAGTCAATCTGCAATTACCCATAGCCGAGCGCTTACAATAGTCCAAAGCTACAAAGAATTGAATTTGATAGTGACTCATTATTAATGTGAGCCATGCACTATTTATATCCTGATAAGAATAAATAATGTAAGTCAAGATAATCAATTATGGATAGATTTGGCATAACTAAATGCAATGTTTCTATAGCCTTTATCCACGTGGAGCCAGAAGTAAAAAGCACTCATTAAAAGACAGAGATCATTTTGTTTGTGTCAAGGTTTTAAGCGGGCATCCAGTCGATAGCAAGTCGTTTGACTCCATAGATTGAAGTGCCTTTGGTCCCTTGCTTGCTCTTGCCATAGATTTTGCATCTATTCTGAAAGTCCCACGTTCTGTGTGCACCGGATGCCTTTGCAATTTAGAGCTTCATTATTATTATCACCGAGATTAATTAGGCAGAAAATTCTCATTTTCTTCACTTCAACCATGAGGTGTGACTTGTCAAATGGATGGCTGAAAGACGTGAATTGTAGATGTGTTTCACAGCCGCAAACAATGTTATAACACCCATATATGCATCCCGTACAACCACTTCCCTTCATTAATGGCTACATTGAGCTGCTATACTGGAACAGCTGACAATTAAAAGTATACAAACTGTTTTAATAAGAGTTGTCAATTTTCCTTCAGTTCAACACTGTTTTCTTCAATATCTTTAGCATTTTTCTTTCTACCTTAAAATTATATTTAAAAAAAAAGTGCAAGAGCGAAAACATATACTGTGCATCTTTAATAATATAATAAAGTGCAGTTTACTGTACTTTCTGTGTATTTCAAAATAAAACAGCCCAAAAAATTGGCGCTTGAAGCTGTAATCTCATAAATTTCCACTAAAATAAAAATCTATTAAATCACTATCCATCACTATAGGATATAAGACAATGGTGATTGACCATAATAGTGTACTGGTGAGAGTATTGCAATGTGTATAAATTTGCAGTATTATGAACTGAGTGTCTGGCATAACATTACTCTGAAAAATGGAAAATAAGTGTTGCAGACACTGTCTTCAAATGCATATCTCTATTTTGTTCTGATCAGAATGAAAAGAGATATTCATATGGAGACAAAGTGTGAAACACATATTTCTTATTTTTCAAGTCTTTCTCCAGTGATAAGCATCTCACTACAACCCCTGGTGTGGGTTACTTTCTATATTATCTCACTGAAAGTAATCATGCATTACAGTTTTTTTTTGTATTCACACACTAAAGAGGGGACCAAGCACACAATTCTGAAAAACGGAAGCTAATGTAACAACAGCAAGACTCAAGATCATTGAAATAGAATGAGATTAAATCTATTTGTATGCTCCATGCTAAAATATCAGCACAATTCCAGTGTTTTCACTCAGATAGAAATTTGAAATCAACCATGACTGAAATGTTAAGGACTACAAAATTAACTTTGCAGTATTTATTTTATTTGTAATAGATGTAAAAATGTAATGTATTCTTTTAGTCAATACATAGAAACCTAACAAATTCTGCCTGCACAGTGCGCCAGGCTCACCAGCAGCCATTTGTACTTGTATTTGTATTTTAGCATTTCTCTGAGCTTTTCTGTCATCTGACATTCCATTAATAAAGTTTTTTTTTTTTTTTTGTATCCTGGAGCTTTAAAGCAATATATGAAAGGATAAGCAACATGATCACACATTTCATTACAGCACTGACAACAACAAAAACAAATGCAAACATATTGAATTGCATTTAACACCTGCAACCTCTGCTATTGTATTTTTCTTTTTTGTTGAGATTGCATGGCCATTTTTACATTAAGCTACTGAATCAGCATGCACCTTTACAAGATTTCAGTTATGCCACAGTGGCTTTGTGTATTAACTTGAATCAGGATACTCTGAATTACTTTGTTCTTATAATTCTGATATATGTGAAGCACAGTGCTTATTAAGTTAAAACCTCTGATTCACAGCCAACTGCTCCTGGAATTCATGGAACTGTGCTGGGTTCCATCTAAAAACATTCCAAGCTCACAATAGCTTCCAGTATAGTTCATTTTGGAATTCTCTTCCTTCTTGCGCTGGAGGAATTGAAGGAATTCAATTCATGCAACACCCTCACTATGACCATAGTACAGCCAGCAATCGGCTTTGGAATTTGAAAAATTTGAAACATTTATTGTTAACACGGATGGATACATTGTTGCAGTTTCAGATATATATTGTCACTAAATAATTTTTTAACAATTCTAAAATGTAGTTAAGTTTGCTTTCTATCCATATTTGTTTTTCGAATGTTCCAGGTAAAGTGTCTGTTCACATACAAAAAAACGCATTCTATTTAAGATGAAGATTGTAAACTACATCCAATTTAACAAACCTGCTTCCCAATTCTTTAACTGTAATTCAAGACAAAAAACATTTTCTTATTTGTGAGGTTCATAGAAATGTTTGTAGGTTCCACAAGAAATACAAAAATCTAAATAGTTGACTTTTTTATATCAGCGTAAACTGCACCGTGCGCTTTTAAATACACTTGTATTATCGAGTTATGGTATTTTTTTTTGCCTTAATTAATATATTTACAAATGTAGTCATAGCAGTAAGTATGATACACTATTTCCTGGATGCAGTCCATTTCCAGTCCAATTTTGTATTGAATTGGTGAATACTCTGAGCTCTCTGGAATGCAGTAAGCAACACAAGAACAAGTCCTCCTCCCTAGTTATAGCATGAGTAAACATACCTAGCAGTGATATCTAAGAGTGGCAGAGGTAGTTGTTGTGTTTGTCCATGTCAGGGTAGGTATTGCTCAAATGGAACGAAGGTCAGAACGATCAATTTGCACAGCTGTTCAGCAATTACAAAGACATCCAATATGCCACATACTGCTACAAATTGGGTGTTGTATCAGCCTTATATACAGATTGTCAGTGGATTAGCTGACACTCAAAACATGACAAAGTATGACATGATTATATTAAAAAGTGAATTAAGTTAACCACTGGACACAAGCTGGAAGTCTGGTCTCATAAGTGCACTGGAGTTTTCAAGTTTCAACATTTTGCAATTTGCTCATCGTAATATATAACACCCCCACACTCATCATGATGTCAAAAAATCAGCATTATAAGCACACTTTGCAAGCTCTCTTTGCAGATATGATGCTTTTTGAGTGTAGGGATTCTCTTTGAATTGATAGAAGAAAAAGGCTTATGAACTGAATTTTTCCAAGTAAGGGTGAGGGTACAGCAGAGGTATCCTCTTCTGGTGTCCCCAAAGGGTGAGACAAGTGAACAGAGTGCACTGTTGAAACAGGATTTCTTCTGTAAACACTTATATACACACAATTTTCAAGTGGTACAACTTGTTGTGACACACTTCTGGATAGTCAGAACTAAATGAACCTAACAGAACTAAATTCATTTAAAGTGCAATGCAGCTCTTGAGTCATGTCTAAGCAAATTAAATCAAAATATCAGATTGTGCACCAAATTAAGCAGTAGGCTAAGCAGCGTAGGAAAGAGGTAGCAAAGGAAAACTGTAAGAAATGAGAGAGAACGGGACGGCTAGAAAAATATGAGACAGTAAACTGGATGACTGCCTGTGAAAAAGTGGGTGAGGTGAAGATATATTTGATTCTATTTTTACAGGATAACTCTTAGCTGTGTGATGACAAATGACTTTCTTTGTGTCACGGAAAACAAAGTGCCCCACTGGGAGCCCTGTGCTATTTCATGATTTCTCTGACCCTGACAGTGACAAAGTGAAAGTAAAAAGAGAAAGACTTCCAGAGTAACCACAGACAATCTTACGGCATTAGAAATAAAGTGGGCTTACAGGGCGTGACGGTGCATGTTTCCAGGTATAGTCCTGTGTGTTTGTCTCAGAGTGCGAACAACAGAGGAGGGTGCGTGATAATTGATTGAAACAGCATGCAAAGATGACAAGTGTGTGTGTGTGTGTTTGTGTCAACAGCTTACTGCACAACTATAGTACAGAATGTGATATCAATGCCAATTGCTTCAGGAAGGAAGGACCGGTATTAATCCCATGAGCTGTGCCTTGCATTTGACATTGATGACTCTCAATACTAACCTCAATTTTTCAAAGGCGCCTGGAAATCAATTTGTTCTTGAGATGCTTCAACCTCTTTGCCCACCTTTTGATTCCCTTTAAAATTTTTATCGATTAGTCCAACTTACAAGGCCCCAGGCACATTTGCTGAAGCCTTTCCTTGGATTATTGGATTTGGATTGGCTTGTTTTGTTTAATGATTATTTATTCATAGTAACATTGAATTAAATGACTCTGCATTAATGTGGAATTGTTGCTGTTAACGTTGTTTGGGTTTGTTTTTTGTCCAAATTGGCAGACAGCCATTGTACTAAGGTGGCTAAGAAGAAGCTAATATATTGCATCACTTGGAGAGCCAGACACTTTATAAAAACCTTGTCTATACAGATAAATGCAAAACACATTTATGGCACAAATTGGCATAACTAACAGCCCTGTATAGAATGCGAAACCGGTAGGCAAAGGGAAAACATTTTGTTTTCTATAGTAGGGCTGGGCAATATTGATATCATAACTATATCATAATATGAAACTATATATGGTCTTAGATCTTGGATATTGTAATATCATGATATGATCTAGTGTTACAGTAAAGTGATGTACTTTTCCAAATTTACCAGACTTTTTTATTTGTAATATTTGCCGTTTCCCCACTTAGATATTATGTCCACATTACTGATGATTGTTTATCTAAAATTTAGATTTAAATACTTTTTTCTTTACTCACCAACTGTCAACCCAAGAATATCGCCTCAATTTCAATATCAAGGTATTTGGTCAACAATATTGTGACATCTGATTTTCTCCCTATTGCCCAGCCCTATTGTGGAGCACTCTGGTTTCCTTTTGTAGTCCGAGTACTACTCAATCCCATTTGAGGATGCATGTGGAAAACAAGATGAAAAAAAAAAAAGTTGAAATATTAATTTTCAAAATATTTGCTCGATTAACAAACAAACTAACTTATTGGTTATGCTATTAGGACATTTGCTGTTTGTTTCATCTCTACTATATTCATTTAAAACCTTTTATCTACTGTTTTTTATTCAGGAATCTATGTTGAGGTTTAATATTGCACAAACATAATAAGCCCAGGCCTAATCATTTTGATTTATTATGTGCAGAACAAGTCAGACAAATGGTGGTTTTCATCCAACTAAAGAAATAAATCTGACCACAGGGTCCTTGGCTGAAGGTTTCCTGTGCAAATATTTGCAGCGGTAATGCTCAGCTATTCACACAAATAGAAAAGTTTACTGTGCATATCAAATATTATATTATCACAAATTAAGATCTGTCTGAGGCATCAGACTCTGCATACATCTATGAATTACCAATGTGGAGACTATTTTGTGAACCATTTAGAAAAAGAATATCAGTGAAATGGATTTCAGGTCAACATCTTGGCAATCTAAAATACTCACTAAAACATTTAAAAAATAATGTTCATATGTTATGTCAGTGATAGATGCCATCATATTAGGAGGAAAGAATACAGATGGTTTAAAACAGGAAAGAAAGGAGAGAGGAGGTGTTGAAAAAATTTGATTGAAGATGAAAGTGGAGACACAAAGGGGAACAGGTCTGAGATTTGGGAGATACATGGGTGACTCTACTATTTTTATTTTTTCAAATGCGAAATCAACGATTTGGAAAACCAATACCCGAGACGATTAATTTATTGCCGGCATGAAAGAAAAACTTTACTATGGCTTGCTATTAAAAATCTTTACTGAGTGATTCCAGTTTTATTTTGCTAAGATCATCTATTTTTTTAACAAAAAACAATGAACAGTGCAGAACTTAAAGGGCAAACAAGAGATCATTTTGAGATCCTGCTCACTAAGGTCACACACCAAAAAAGATGCATACATTTTTTTAATCTCAGTAATTAGCCATTAGTTACTTGACTGCAAAACAATATAAATGAATAAATATCTAATTAGATGTGATTAATTGCAATTTAGATGTGAAATTATTTTGGTGTGTTTGGGGATATGTTTAATTTGGCACTTGGTTGGGGTTAAATTAATTAATGTGAGAATTACCTCCCATGATTAGGTCTCGTTCACCTAGCCAACAAGAAGGAAATAGGGGGAATCGAGGCGGAAATTAACAAGGATGTACAATGGCAATGGCACCTAAAACTGAGACTAAATTACAATAGTGTTCTGGAAAGAGAACTGCTGGAGAGATGGAAATGTAATGGTAGTTACAAAAACAGCTTTCAAGTTTCGCCTAAGCTAACATATTGGCTTTGATATTTTGGCTTTTTCTATAAAAAAGAATTCTAATAGCGTGACTTCGGAGTCCAGGGATCATCAGGTACTTCCAGTCTTTAAACATCAGACACCCTCATTCAGGTGTTGTTAGGTCCCAGCATGTGTCCAAATGGCCCATGTCTTTATCCACAGCCGTCTTGATGCCTTTCCCATGCCCTCGGTGATGTTCCTGTGCAGTCCTGTGATGCTAAGGAGCTTTAAGGACCTGCTTTGGTATTGGCCAATCTCGATGAGCATGCATTGCACTCGTCATCCTCGGTCCAGACAATCAAGTATCCGTACTTGGTTCTTTTTCTCTTGGAGGCATCCTCCATCTGGTCTTCCCAAGGGACAGGCAATCCCAGAAGGACCACTTGTCTTGCTGTTTCGGACAGCAGGGCCATGTCTGGACTGGACATGACTGGAATGAGTAGTGTCTCTGGTGTCTGAGCTGCCTTCCTAGGTGAACCTTCAGCTGCCAAAAACCCCACTTGATGATCTTGCATAGGTGCTTATGCAGGTTCTCTCCTCTTCACAATGCCAATTGCCTTGAGTACAATTGTTTGCTACTGGTAATCCCTGTTAAGCAGATGGTGTCTGCTTCTGCTCTTAGCACATGACAACGACTGTAGCACACTTCCCCCCAGGCATTCAGACGATAACTCTGGATATACTCCCTACAGTGCATTGACCCAATTTTAGTCCCATTTACATGTTAATACCTAATAGTATTACAGCATTAAAACTTCTAATGGAATAGCAGGGTGTTTCACAAGACAGCTTTTCCTTTTATTATGGGACTAGTATTACAAAACCCAACCATTTTCCTACTCCTTAAAGGCTTTGCCCTTTCCAACAGAACTCTGTAGGTGATATATCTACTTTGTAAAATCATATCGACGCAACAGCAGTACGTGTAACTGATCACACAAGAGCAAACCACCGCTTTCTTCTCATAAGAAAAACAAGTAATGACATTCTTCATGAAACAAATCTGACTAACTGAATGTGTATCACCATGCAGTAGCTCAGCTGGAATCTCACCTATCTTGCCTGCCAAACACAAGCTGGTAGGTGGTAAAGCTGGCACTGTAGCACACTAAGGCGATACATTTGTCACATTTTTCTTCTTGGGTTAGGTTAGATATACATACAGGCCTAGTAAGTGCTGAGCTTACAAAAATGCCAATTTGGAACACAGATGATTCAATTTACAATCCACCCTTCCTTGTGGGGTTGAGGATGGAAAGCCTTGAGCGGAACTCTGTGCTCTCAGGCATAACAATCTTTCTTTTTGGCCACATGTGGTGCCATTCAGGTTTTATCTTATAAGCCTTGCCTTGAGTAGGCCAAAAGTGCACTCATTCTCACTCACACGCCAAAGCAAGCATGAGTGCTGACTTAATTGACAATGACTTAAGAGATCTGCCCAATGGGCTTGAGAGGCTACTTTGGAGGCAGCTTTACTCAACATAAATAGGACGTAGTTATCCCATTTAAGGACAAAGAGGCCTAATACTAAAATTTTGCAGATGATAATAAAAATTATCTCACACCAACACAGATATTTGCCCGAAAAATGAAGAATTGTGAATTACAAGCACTCCTGACTGCGGATCAAGTTTCTGGAATATTATCCGGGATAATAAAGTGACGGAAATGAACTGAACCTGACCAAGCTAATAACATTTATTACTCTTTCAAGCCCTCATGTATTAAATAGTTACTGTACCTTTCATATAGAAGTTAAAATCGGAGTAGTTGGTGTATTTTGAAACCCTCTATATTTGCAGAGGTTTCAACTGCATTATAAAGTCTATGCCTTTGTGTACTTTAAAGCCCCTATGCGGTGAGACTTAAACTGATGGGAATGGAAATTGGTGTAAGTGTTGTCAACCTGGGTCAGAACCTGGGTTAGGCCCATGTTATTTTTAACACAGCCCGTAGGAATCGCCAAAGTCTCTAAATATTTAAATGCTACACGTAAGGAACTTTAACTATGGACAGTAGTACTTGATTACATACTTGTGTACAGGCATTTTTTTGTACTTGTTTTACACCCATCAATTTCAACTAGCCATATGACAACAAATGCATTTGTTTCTTTTGCATGCATTTGTTTTTTTTCACAAGACCTACACATCCTTTTACTTTTAGAGAAGTTAAAAGAAGTGTAATTGTGGATTCATCACACAATTCTTATATTTTAATTTGCTGATAATACAGAATTGGAAGAAAATCAATGAAATGTACTTGCAAGTCTCTGTGGAAAATATCAAGTAATTGAGATCTAGCATGCCCTTGATGAGGTACAAAAGAAATGTATTATGCCTCACATGTTTAGAAAAGTCAGTACTGCTTCTATAATCAGTTCATATTTTACTCTGTATTCACAACTTGTGGACAGACTGCCAAACGAAACAGAACAGGTTGCCTGACTCATATGTTGAGCCTGTACAGTATCAAGACTTTGGAAGTATTCCTTACGAAGTAAACATGGCCGCAAAAACAATTGTCTCCCTTGGGACTAGCTGCGAGCGCTGCAATGTTGAGGTACTGTTGGGGGGATGCCAGGTGAGCACAGTTTGTGGCATTACACTTTCAAATGGGAATTACCTTGTGTTGTGTACCAGCCTTTATACTCTTGTACCTGCAAATTTCTCCCTGAAACCATTCATTGATCATGGAAATTAAGCCCAAGCATATTTATTTACCAGCCAGTCTCCACCACTCAAGTAGGCTCTACATTTGTTTTCCTGGATGTCACCATGTCTCCAGGGAGCCATGTGCCACCTGTTCTGTTTCTTGGCAGAAAATGATTGCAGGGAAGTGGGAAAGGAGGGTGTTTTTTTTATTTTGCCTTCCTGATTTTCAGTGAGAGTTTGGTGGCACATTAGCCTGCAGCTTCAACTCTCACTGCACCGTGAAGAAGCCGGAAACTTTACAGCAAAAATGATTGATGAGTGGCTCACAGCAGAACACTCTCAGGGAGGTTTCCTGGAAAAGTAAACTTTTAAAAAATTAAGAAAAGCAAGTAATCTTTTCTTTTTATTGTTATGTTTTCATACAGAATATTTTGCCATGATGTTCCAATAGTTTGTATGATGAGATGATGATTTCTTTGTGTACAGTAGAACACATAATGCCAGTACTATTTTAAAAGGACGTTATTTGAACTTTCCTAAATTTATCTAATCCCGCATAGCCTTTCACACTTTTAATCAGATGCCAATATGTATGACACAGATTTTTGGTTAAAGATTAATCATCATCACATTACATTATATAGCAGTGAATCTCTTAAAAAAAAAAAAACATAACTTAAAAACGTTAGTCATTCCTTGATTTAAATTTACCAGTCACTGGATGGCGATGACACATGCCCTCTTTTAAACTTGTACATGCTTATATTCAGGAATCAAACTGTACTTTAATATGCAACTTAAAGCCGCAGTGTGTAAAAAGTGAAAAACACCAGGGCGCCAGGATTGCCCAACAACGCCAAAAACATATGCCTACCACAGATGTAACCATTGCAATTACTACTATTATTTTTTCCTTTCCTAATATTATACCATGCAACTGAAAATCCTTGCAGTGGCAACGATTGGTAAACCCCTTTTGTGACCTGCGGCATTTGAATGAGTCGTAAGAAATATTGGCTTCCTCACAGTCAGTTTTAGTGATCAATAAATCAATCAATGATTTAATCAGTTAATGTTCTGACATCTGACGCAAGGGGAAACTGGAGATGGCCAATTTACATGGAATGGGATCAGCAAGTCCTGGGGCCTCCTTGAGAAATCTTAAACCTCATCAAAATCATTCATCTTCAAGGACACATACGCAGTGGTTTTAAAGTGGCTAAACACATAGAAACATGCTAATATGTCTCATCAAAAATGTATGAATCTGGGAAAACAAAGAATACCAAGTGTTCTGGTTTTACTTATTTCATTTTTAACTCAGAATCCACTGGGGATATGTCAGCAGTAATTGCATATATTAGCATTATATTTAATGTTAGTTAATCATTTGTTTTATTTAGTTAGTAAATCACTTGTTAAATTGTATTCAAGCCTACGGTGAAATGCATACGGTGCACAGTACCTCAGTCATTTGCGCTCTTGCCATGTACCAACAAGGTCAAAGCCGTGGGCACGTCTGTGTGCAGTTTGTGTTTTCTCACTGCGCTACCATAACCATCCTCCCACAGTCTGTGGACATGCAGGTGAGGAGGACTGCAGAGTCTAAACCACCAATAAGAGGCAGTGTTGTGTCCGCCTGTGTGCTAAAGTCAAAACCTGTGGCATGATGTGACCTCAGCAAGAAGTGAGCATGTCAACTGTGCTGTTCAAAACAATGCTCTGACCAAAGCTGTGGTTAAAGCAGTGATTTGATTGGGTGATGTAAATAATGGTGGCAGCCATTCTGACTCACTTTGATTACCGCCTGTGTGATGAACTTTTGCCCTGTGAGGCGCGCTTCCAACCTATGTCTCATGCCTTGTGCCTTGTGCTCTCAGCTTTTGTGCTGAAAAATGAAGTGTGAAAGTTTGCATGTAGCTCTCTCCCACAACACCCATCAAACCAAAAAAAAAAAATTGTACTGTATGTCTAGTGAAAACCCTACAGAGAGCTATAGTTTTTTCCACATCAAGTAACGTCCAAGCCATAGCTTTTTGACTTTACTTTTTCTGCACATTTCTGGTAAGGTCATACTTGATTGCACTACTTTTCTGTAAATGGGCCCCTCGTTTATTTTCTTGCAGCTGCATGAAGCTAGGCAAGGATATAGAACAGACACAGAACATTCAAGCAACGCCCACAGAAGAACTGGAAGATTAAAAACAACAGTTAAAGTTGCGATATTTTTCTCCCTGCTAAACGTTCTAGCCATTTAGTTTTATAGCAGCAGGCCTTGATCTGAGGGGGCAGCATCACTTTCGGGCATGAACCTTTGCTGTGTTAACCTTTTTAAAGGAGCAGCGAGCAAAGTAGAGAAGTCACATAAGTAGAGACGGAGAGTGTAGAAACTACAGGGAAAGGTGGAGATGAAAAGAGGAAATGACACACAGAGAGAAACGGCTGAAGAAAAGCAGAGCAGAGCAGAGCTGAGAAAAAACCATGGCCTTCTGTAATGAGCCCTTCCTAAGAAACAGCACCGTACCGTCTGTCGGGTTTCATTTTGTAGCTTTACCTCTGTATATTTTCTCGCTCAGTCCCTGCGCAGTAATCATGTTGTCTTGTAGAACTTCTAGAAAAAGAAAATTGTAAGAAATGTTCTGTCTTTGGCTCCCATTGTAGGTGTCTCTGTTAACTTCCCATTGCAGACATTCAGACTGGAAATGTGCAGAGTGTTCCCATGTTTCCATTCGTGGACTCGCTCTGTTGTGTTACCTCGAACAGACACTTTGAGTCGACAAAGCAACATGGCACGCAAGGGTACCTTTGCACATCCTTTATCTGGATGCAAATAGGCTTAGCTTCATTGTAAGCACTCCTAGGGTGGGGTGGGGGGGTTGTTCTTCTTGTCAGGGTGGTCTCTGGATAGTTTCCTTTATCAAACTATCTTTCTGACAAGACGGAAATAATTGTAGATTATCATTTCAATTCGAACAGGGACATGGAGATTGTTGCTCTCTAATGGAGAAGTGCCCTCAATCGGAAAAAGTTGTTCTCAGATCCCCCAAAAAGTTTGACAGCAGGAGCTTGGATATTCATCCAAAACAGTCACAATGATATTATTCCCTTAAGAGTGCAAAAGACCAGAAATGCCACAGATCTCCTAAGTTGCTGATGGCAAGAAAACACTTTTTGCTTTAGCATCTATCTGACTGAACATTTTCTTTTAAAAAAGAAGGTGCTGGCTAATTGACATGTTTCAAAGAAGAACCCGCTCTTCAAAGACATCTAACAAAAATGGCATTGGCTTGAGAGTAACCTAAGAAGAAAATCCAATCGTAGCTTTAGTTATTACCTGTGTGATGTGCCAGAGCTTGTGCTGTATTAGTTCATATTATTTAGATAGCATAATGCATGTGTATGGCAAGTTTTGTTGTGCTGATAATTTGTCCAGTCCTCAAAGACAATTCATCCAGTCAACATCATCTGTATTACTTTGAGGGTTTACACTGCTTTTCTTGCCCCCAATGTTATTGTGATTTGTGCATCTTTGCCTTTTATCACTGTGCTGTATCTAATAACAGAGACCAAACAGGACTCCCCGTGGACCAATTATTTTAGCTTTCTCATTGGCAGCACAGCTTGACTATTAGTGTGGGCTTATGGATATAACTAAAGCACTATATGATGTCCTCTGTTTTTGTGTTTGGTTGTGTACATTTGTGTGCATAAGTTACAACTGACAGGGCGGTGCCTCAGTGTGCTTCTATTATGAGTCTTCTTCAGAGTCCTCACAATGAGAGCTCTGTCTCCGTAGGGAGCCTGTCCAGCTCCACAAGAGAAACCAAATAAATAAGACAGTGCTGGGGAGAAAGAAGGGGAAAAAATGAGAGAAACCGTTAAAGAAACATGAAGAGAGCATGCCAAGGCCTCTAATGAAATTGGCAACACGAACACAGCAGGCGTGTCACGGCGATCTCATGCTGGTGTAATGATTCCGCGCCCTGGATTGTACAAATTCCTGCCAATTTCAGACAGGTGTTTACTCTGACTGCGTGGCCAGTGCCTACGGCCGTCTACACAACAAGACGTTTCATTTAGATTGGCGGGCGCCGTCCGTCAAAGTGGGGAGGGGGCTGCTGGCAGTCTATTATATTGAAGTCTGCTTGAAACAAGCTTCCAAGCTCGTCACGCAGCCCGCTGTTTCCTAATTGAAAATACTACGAACAGCTTCCAAGAATTTAATAAAAAGTTACTCGACCCACGTCTTTGCTGTCATTTTGGAAAATGCATCTCTAAAATTTTAATGAAAAAGTTTAATTGATTAAAAAACTTCAAGAAATGTAGTAGACCCTCTGAAGACATGTAAAAATACCACAATATGGACATAAAAATACATTTTGTCCTACAATTTCATGTCTCTTGATGTATTTTATCACTTCATTTTATGAAAAATTGTTTTGTAGCTGAGACCGAACTGAAACATGCTTCACATACACTATCTGACAAACTTAAGGGGTTAGTTAACCCCCCCCTCCCCCATGTTAGTGGATGGGACATTGGCCAAACTACAAATTCAAATACAGATTAAATACAATTTCCCCAAATATGTTTTGTGACATTCAAGGTAGTTATTATCAGGCTGATGTATGTTTTTCTAATAATTTTGTTTAAATTAATTATTTGATGCTATGAAAAGTGGGTGTGCACCCAAGTAACCTTCGAAGCCTTGCGTACATTAGCCAAGATGCAGACAATGAAAAAATGTAAATTTCACACTTACACACTTTCCAGTAGCGCAGTGTTGAAGTGTCCGCTTTGACAAGGCACACACCCAGGGACGAGGGCCTGATGTAAAGCACTGTTCACCCCCAGCAAGTAATAAAACACTCAAGGAGCAACCTCTCACTGCCAGTGTAACAAATGTCCATATAGGTTAAACTCAATGGGTGGCGGGGAGATGAGATGAGCTACCAGTGTAAGGGGAAAGTAAAAGATGTAACCTCAAAACGGAGGTCAATTATGTTGGAAGTTATCTATGGCTTAGAGCAGGGACATTGCTGTCGTCACACAACATAATAGCTATTACTGACAGTCTGGTAAAAGTCGGAGAGTACAGCGCTGAGCTATAATTTTTTTTCGGAGGCTGTATGCCAGTGGTGTCAGCTTGCATCTATAAGGTATTCTGCAAAAAGGAAAAGAGAGAGAATGTGTTCTTATAGGTCAGAGACAACAGGCCTCTGGAAATTTTGATAAATAGTTCCTGGCAAGTCTTTTGCGCAATGCTTTTCTCTCCAATTTGTTTATTTGCTCAGGCCCGTCGTGATGCATTGCAGATCTATACTGTTCCTAATCTTCTGCAGCATTGGCTTTGGCAGCTTTTCGAAAGACATACTGAAACGCAAGAAGTACATTCTCTCCCTTTTTGTTTAGTTTGTAGTCCTAAAACTTGTACAAAAGTGTGTATTCTGTATGTGTTTGTGAACACGCCTGCAATTATGTGTGCGAATCAATCTCTGCGTCTGTGTGTACCTATCTTACAAGTCTGTTACACTGCAAGACAAAACTCAATCATTTGAGCTGGGATGTGTTTTTAAAGAAGAGTCCAGAAACTACAAATAACTTTAAAGTCTGTGTCATTGCCTTGCTGTCTTTCCTTTATCTCTTTTTCTCTGTTTTGCTATCTTCCGCAGGAGAGCTCATTCTTTCTAACTCTTTTTTTTTTTCTTAGCCTTTGTTACATTTCTCTTTCTACGCTGCCCGCTATGTCTTTCCCCTCCCTCTGATTTGTTCCTTGCTGTCTTTCTCTTCCCTCCCTCTGAAGATGGCCTTCACACAGAGTGAACGGGAAAATGAGCTCGGTGAGAGGCCAGGCAGGCGCGGCGAAGCCGGGCAAAGAAACGAGCGGCAAGCTGACAGTTCACACACACACACCCATGCACACATGCCAGCCGATGGCTGTATTAATTGAGGGAAGCTCAGCAGGTGCGGTCAGGTAGTCCAGTTCACCGGTGGGAAGTGCTGATGCTTCAAAAATGACCGCCTCTGGTAGTAATGCGCCTGTCACGCATCAATCAGTAGTGCAGGTATCATTATAGACACGCATGAAGGGCAAGGACTGTGATTGGTGAGAGTTGATTTATTATAGGTAAGGCTGGGGAGGTTAAATTTCTCCCTGCTATGTTAAATGACCCTGACAGATAAGCTCACATTTGCTCCATGAATATTTTTTTAAATTGATGCATTAACAAACATCACCGATTTATGTTAAAACTATTCTTTTTTCATAACTGTCTCTTTCATTCCTCCATCTGCTGTCATTAGTATGGTTTGAAAAAGAGGGACACATTGGGATTTATTTGGCTAATTTAAATAGATTTAAAAAAAAAAAAATTGATAGTGACTGCAAACAATCGATAGTCAAGTTTCCATCCAAATGTGGATTAATGCACATTTCATCTGAATCTCTACAATTGGCCAAAAAAAAATGTCACCCATAACTATATATATTCAGAGTTGGGGGCATCACGGTAAACAGCTGGTGGGGCCAACTCGCCTGTCAGCTGCCATTAAATCATTGCAGCAGAAGAGGGTAACAAGATTACTTAATAAAAAGAGTGCCAATGTTACAGTATGTTAATTTAAAATGTGCATAAAAACAGGTGGATGGGAAGACACTTGATGAAATGTGTCGTTATTGAATTTCCCACTAGCTGCCACGGAGTTCTCCAGCCCAGGTTTTTCACGTTCCTTTTTACATCCAACGCTAATGTTAACAGACTATGTAGGAAGCACTGTATGTAGGGTAGGGTAGGCTGTAGGGTGTGGAGGTCAGAGTGTTAGATGGCAGGGTGTGGAGGTCAGAGTGTTAGGCTGTAGGGTGTGGAGGTCAGAGTGTTAGGCTGTAGGGTGTGGAGGTCAGAATGTTAGACTGCAGGGTGTGGAGGTCAGAGTGTTAGACTGCAGGGTGTGGAGGTCAGAGTGTTAGACTGCAGGGTGTGGAGGTCAGAGTGTTAGACTGCAGGGTGTGGAGGTCAGAATGTTAGACTGCAGGGTGTGGAGGTCAGACTGTCGAATGGGCATGTAGCGCCTTCAACTTTCATGCGGGAGACCAGTGTTCCCATCTCTAAAACACTGCATTCAGAAGTTAGCATTCATATTTTTTTGTGTTGTAGTTGCCTAACCTTAACCTTATCTGTCACAAACATGATCATTCTCTATCCAGTTGCTATGAGCAAATCTATATACACTACGATATATACTACCATTGTATTTTGGATGTAATCCAAGTATGTAAAGATTTAGACTGCAGTTGATGTCCACATTGTCGTGCTGGTTTAACATCTTCAACGAAAAGGGAGAGAATACAAATATAGCAAACACTTTAGCGCTAATTGGTGGGTGTTGCAGGCTGCCAACTGTCTCAACTGCTGTCTTGTGTTCACAATAATTAGAACAATGTCTCCGACTTGGGAAAATCATATTTGATAGGTTTGTCAATGTCTTACATTTAACTTCAATGCACAGCATAACAACATACAAAACACCTGACATGTTTTTATCCCAACTTTAAAAGCCATTCATGTGATATTAACACACCTTCTTAAAACACAATAGGCCCACATGCTGTGTGTAAAGTCATATTTGAGACTTTAAGGAGATGCATTGAATCCCTTTAACTACAAAGAGGCATTTCATCTGCAAAGGGCCCCTTACTGAGAGTATAAGCACAAAGTAAACCTTGCAATATAATGTGGAAGCCAAGAGGGCTAAATTACACATCTAAACGGCATACGTCTGGCCTCAATATTACATTTCCCCACAATTCAAATGGCACCCAGCAGAGAGATTTTGGTGTCAAACAGGAACAGCTTAGAGAAACCTAATTTGCACAGGTCACCCACTTGTGAGAACTATACAGAAGAGTGGAGGGGGCTGCCACTTATGAGAAAGATGCTGTATTTGTGCAACCACGACACTGATGGTGGTGTGAGGAGCCCGAAGACCAAGCCGAGGACCCAATGGTAGCAGCCTGCTGGGGAAGGACCCGGTAGCCATGCGTGATGAAGACCGGAGGTGCAAGGGGAGGAGGAGGAAGCCTGAAATGACAACTAAGCAGCAGAGAGAGGCAGGTTTAAAACAGGGATATCGTGCTGTGATTAGCTCGTGAAATTCATGGCCGCTTCTGATTGGTTACAAGGAAAGTGAACACTTCTATCAGCTCTTCGGTTTAAAGAGAAAGAAAAGTGATTCAGTTTAGAAGTCTTCCTTGATGAGTTTACGCTGTGCTCCATTTGTATCACTCTGATACAGAACGTTTAAGAAGGATGAAATTCAACAGCTATTACCATCCTACTACGCTCGGCTGAAAACTCGAGGGTCACGGCTAATTGGTTGGTAAATTTAAATGCAGTTGCCATCCAGTCATGAGGAAGACTGACGGGAGTAAAAGAGATCAACAAGCAAGGCTTGTGATTATGCAATTCATGAGGGATCAATCATAAAGCAACGCATTGCATCTCCTCTTCTAAATCAAAATGTTGCCTACATTAAGATCTGTTCCTTTTGGAGATAAAAAGACATTTCTCAAATTTAGATTCTTAGTCAATAAACAGTCGCTGGTTGATGAATAAACCCTGAGCGGGTCAAGTGATACAAGACTGAATCATCTCTGTAGTGGGAGTTCCAAGAAATGTGAACACAACACAACAAAACCAATTTGACTGTTCAGGCCTGTGTTGGAGTGCTAATTCCCACATCATCAATATGCGATTTGTGAAAAAGGTTTTTTTGATCATGCATAACAAAACAAAAATGCAAAAATTAAATCCAGTTTTCAGTACCATGGATAGTTCCACACACCAACGTGGTGGCAACATAAAACAGCGCTTTCAAGCCGGAGAGCGGAATTCACTTTGCAGCAAAAACAAAATCCAGGAAAAACTTGTTTGTTCCCCTTTAGTGTTTAACCCACGATCCTTTTCCTAACCTTAACTGGTAGTTTTGGTGCTTAAACTTAGGAAGTTGTCCTGGCTAAATTCAACTTCCATGGCCTCTGAAAGGACCGTCATCTCTAGCCGGCTCACAGTTCTCATTCGACCACTTAGCTTGGTTAAAATACTTCTATTTTGGGTATATAATATATGGTCTGTTGTTGAAGTAGCATTGGTCACTTTGAGGAGGGGACATTTTGTCCTCACCGGGGATAAAAATATGTTAAAGGGGGGAAATACCCCACCCTCCACCCCGGCAAAGTGCATCCTGCTCACCCTTCTAGATTTTAGATTGGACCTTGCAAAGGAGCTTAAATTACTCAACAATGACAACTCAAGAACTCCAAATGTTTGGTTCGACCTCTAGACGTAGCCAGAGATGTTATCATCTTAATATGTAGACAAATGGCTACCATTTGCTCAGCCATACCTCGAAAACAACAACTTGTGAAATGAATAGCTTTTCACAGCAACCATGAATCACCCCAACACTTAGCTAACTGTGAAAGTCATTTGCTTTGGCTCCAAATATTAAGCCAAATATCAACTTGTTAAAAATTGTAGTGCACATTTTACAGACTTGCCTGCAGGCTTTTAAGGTTTCTATAACTTGTTTTTGGTCCCCTTTGGCGCCCTAGTGTTTTGGTATGTCTACTTATTTTGCTTAATGTATAAAGATATAAAGACATAACAGGGCCACAAGTACCCTTAAAATCAAAACTGGGCTGCACAAACATGAAAAATGCAAAGGCCCCTTTCCAAAATCCTCATTTGTCTGTAGCTTAAAGTGAACTACCTCACACAACAAACATCCAGACAAAGAAATCAATAATATCAATGTGTGTGTGTGTGTGTAGGCAAATCCAAGCTTTCCTTCCTACACCGCCTTGACAGAAATGAAACGATCCCTGCGTTGAGTTGTTTACACTGTGGCTGATTGTCTCAGATAGAACTGGGTGAGAAAATCATACATATCGCCTGCATTCTGATGATTTGTTATCGCCCAATTATTTTCCTCCGGCTGTCAACAGAAATGAAGCTGTATTTCTGCAAGCATGGCTAACAACCCGCAGGGAGGCCTGTCTGTCGGGTGTATGTGGTGATGGTGGTGGTGGTGGTGGTGGTGTGTGTGTGGATTTGGGGAGGTTGCACTACACAAGCCCAACAAATAGACTGCCTCCCTCTCTTTCCCCCTCTTTATAGCCCTTTTCTTCATATTCCTGTTCATGTTCCAGCACTCTTTTTTACTTTCCTTGTTCTTTAGTCCCTGGGCTTATTCCTTGTTTTCCCTTATTATAGTTCCACGACTTTCTACATGCAGCTCTGTCTCTGTGATTGGTACAGACTGTTCCTCTCTCTCTTTTTTTTCTTCTTTTCAAGGCTTATTCTGCCGTCCCCTAATTTACACTGTTCCTGTCCTACTAGTGTTGTATTCATATGAATCTCCTGCTGATTTTAAGCTCGGTGTTGTGATTCATATTACAATATTAACAAAAACAAACCCGCTTTTCCTGACAGTAGTGCACAAACAAAGTGATACACCATCTATGCAAGGCACACACATACAGAGACAAAATAAACAAACAGGAGCTAGCAACTGACACAGTCTCAGACTCGGTGCAAGGGAGCAAAGGCATAACAGGCCAAAAACAATTAAGCACAGAGCGGAGACAGGCCCACTAGTGAGGGACATTTACATTATTGAAAAGGACTTTGAGGGGAATGGTGGAGCTGCTTGCCCAGAAAACACACACAGGCTGCCTGCTTGCCTTTTGGACATGCCAAATAATGATCTCTCCTCTGTATCTGTCTCTCTTTCTCCCTTTGGTCTCGGTCTTCCTCTCTGCCACGTCTGTCTCCCTCTCTCTGTAGGATGCGCCTTCCAGTGTCATCCAAATCACAATCTAACCTTTACAAATGGCATACCTACGGAACTGCATGAGGTGTCACTCCGCATCACAAACTGGGCCCAAGTACGTGTGTTGTCCCTGTGGACGTCTATTGCGCTTGACATTCCCGTCCCTCCACTGTCATTTCATCATGCAAAATGTCAAAGTGGGTGTGAAAATGTAAGCTTGCATATGAATGATTGGGACTTTGCTCATGAAGGGATGTTTGTGTATGGCAAAATATATATATATATATATATTTATATATATATATATATGTGTGTGTGTGTGTGTGTGTGTGTGTGTGTGTGTGTGACAGATTATTTGTGAAATGCAGAATTGTCTGTGTGGTGGCATCTGACTTGTGTTTTTGAGAGTGAGAGCGAGTCTGACTGGGATAGGAGGAGACATGGAACTCATGGAAACGGTCGGCGAGCGCCAGCTCACAGCTAACCTGACCCCTGGAGGGGAAGAATTTAGAGCACTGTTCTTAGCAAGAGCTTGTCAACTGAAGCAGCCAGGGGTCCAAAATCATAAACGATTACATAATATTTAAGAACACACTCACAGGGACAAAAATGGCGGGCTTTGCTGAGGCTAGTAAGAACTGTGAAAAAAAAGAAATCCACTTACAAAGTGGCAAAACAAGTTGAAACCGCAACTGTCTAAAAAAACACATGCATTAATGATGTAGAGATAGTTTAGCCCATGGGTATTTTCAGTCAGTATTTATTTTGGAAAGGCTGTGTTTTTATCTTAAATATACTGTTACATTCTTACAGTATGTACAGCATGTCCCCCTTTCCAATTTTCCTGCAGGGATAATTAAAGTCTAATCGCACCTCCTCCAAGATCATAGTCCATTGCATACCAAACCATTACATTTATTTGAAGGAGAGGGTGAGATTCATTCAGTCATTGCTGTGTTTGACTGCAAAGTGGCGAAACTTAGGAGGCCCGAGCTAATTTTAGACACAACAATGCATTGACCTTTCATTCAGAAAATTCTGATAGTTGTTGAATTGGTGTATCCTTGTTTGTATCCTTCTACAACAAGCTGCTGGAAAGAAAGCATGGCTGTTTGATAAAGATACAGCAGTTTCAACTGCAGATATATTAATGGAATGCAAATATATTATTATTTTAGAATGCTTGATGATTATCTTTTAATAAAAAATAAAAAGAGACCAAAACCCTGAATCAATTGGTGCTTCTGAACAAATATCCTGATATATCGTTTTCCTCTGTGCCAGAAACACACACACCGGGTCTCACTGTTGCACTCTGTGACATGTTCCACTGATGTAAAGGCGCTTTATTTTAGTTGAATCAATAACAAATATACAGACCCTGCTTGATACTGGAGCAAGAAATGTGGATGAATCTGCCGCTTAAAATACTCGCAGTATTCACTCCTGTTAGAGCAGCAATTTCTTAAAACTACAATTCCCAGCTTTTTTTTTTTATACATCTCTTGTTTACACATTTTACTTTCTTTGTGTGACCTTGTTTTTTAGAATTAATTTCTTCAGCCTTGGATAAAGTTGAAATGCGTTTTTTGTTTCTTTTCCCCCATTGACTTCATCAGTCTATCCTTCAATACTTCCACCCACATACTGTCTGTTTAATTGAAATAGATGGGGTGCATATTCAATTTCAAATATTACAATAATATCATAAGGTCAAAAAGGAATAGCACCTAAGATGGAGGGTACTTTTTTTTCTTTCTTTTTTCAGCCAAAGCTTGCCAGAGTAACATCTGACTACTGACCTTGCTTTATATGAATTGCAAGTACACTTTGTAGTAAATACATAAAAGGGGGAAAAATACCATTGAGATAAAATGGTTATTGGATCATTTTCAAAACCATTTACAGTATTTTATCTTCAAATGGCTTTTATTTGGAGACGAAGCTGTTAAGTAGCACTTAGGGGCATTAAAAATGCCTACTGAGAATAAAATGATCATGATGCATAAGAAACTATTTGCAATCCAGGACTCAAATCCCAAAAGCTACAGTATCATTGAATCTAATAATGTATCCAAAGACTTTAAAAAGAACAAGAACTTAAAGGTGCTGTACTCGAAAAACTGAAAAAAAAGAAAGTCGGATTGCAACACACACAGATGGACTTCATTCTCTGTTCAGGACGTCGTTATTCACCCATCTTTACATAGCAAAACGTTGTTTGCTGCTATTATAATGTTCTGAATGTTGAGTACAGCCCCTTTATAGAGGTACAGCAACTATTTAGTACTGCATTTCCACAAAGTTGGGGACTCATAGTCCTTTGTAAGGGTCAAAAACATTGGATCCTACATTTTCCATATTGCAACTCTTCCTGCTTCTTCTTTTGAACACCACACCTCCATTTTAAGAACACGCATGTCTCTATTTTCTCACTTTATTTTGAAATCTCCAACCAAACTCCAATGTAAAATGTTCTAGGTTACAGTTCTCGCTGTTGTTGTTGCTGTTGGCATTAACTGTGGCCAAACTCCTTCTGCATCCTCACAGGCATTCAGCTGAGGAATAATAAAAGTCAGCTCCATAATAAATTGCCTCTCTGTACCAGAAACGCCAGAGTAACACAAGAAGAAATGGTGGGAGGGCCCTGTGGTAAATATCGAAGGAGAGCTTCAATATTTTTTTTTCATTATACAACAGACGCTTTGCACTTAGCGTGGGTCTAACTGCTTGTGTGAAGATATAGCGTGTTTGGCATAGATACCTCAACCTCAAGTGATTCCCTCAGCTGTGCAGAGGTAGCTTGTGAACCCCGTCACCCCAGCCTGATCTACATCCTGGCTGTAGAATGATATCCTTTATTTCTATGGGCCTCCTTTAAGCAGTACAACAGCACAAGTCGTAAGTTGCTGTTGGGAACACAGACACTACTTTTGCACAGCCATTGTTTTGTTGTGTATTTGATTGGGGTTAGTTTATCAGGGTGGGCCTTGTTGTCTGTAATAAGACCTCTACACACATCACAATAAAGAAAATTGTCTGCAAGGACAACCCCGGCATTCAGACATTGGCATGCAAACTCTTCATGCACACTCACATAAAACAAGCTTCTGCAAATACTACATTCCAGTTCACATAACACACACACACACACACTCACACACACACACGCCCACACAGTTATCTCATTCAGACGCTCAGCTGCCTGCCTCCCCCACAGTGTTGTTGCTGGGGAGTTGCTTGCTGAAATATCACCTTGAGTCTTGCCATTTCCCAACCTCATTTACTTTATTACAGCAAGTGTCTGCCATGAGCGGGGGGAAACAAATGGAAGAAATACAAAAGTGGCGATGGAAAAAACACACACACACACACTCTCTTGTGCGGACACATATGCACGCACAGACCACCGTAATCAGTCTCGAGGGAGACTCCATACTAACGCGGGGAGAAGGAGGGGAGATTGATAGAATGATAAGGGAAGTGGGTGTCTGTTCGAATGCATGAGGGCGGGTGGAGTGTTTGGTGTTTGTAGGGCTCGCAGGGGGGGTGGAGGGGTCCGTTGGCACGAACCAGAAGGAAATGACATCGTCAGGGGTTGCCACGGCAGTAGAGGAGATGCTTTTCTCTCTCCTCCAGTCATTCCCAACTTCATCCATCACACGTTTGCTCGTGCAATTTTCCATCTATCTTTTCTCCTCTGCTTGCTCTCTGTCTCTGTCCCCCTCCCCGTGTCTCTTTATCATTTTTGCTCCACTCTCTGTCCTCTCCCTCCCTCGTCTCCCTGTTGTGGTCTGGCAGAGCTCTTCATGGACCTACCAGGGACTGTGCCTTCTCTCGCTCCCCTTCCAAATTGTCTTCTTCCATCTGAAACGGCCGTGATGATTGCATTCTCACACTCCATTGTAAAACAAAAAAAGGGACAGAAAAAAGGGAAAAGGAGAGCAGATAGTCGCTGTACAACATGGCCCTTTTGTGGACCGCTGTTGGGAATCTGTCAAGAAGGGGACTTTTCAGCTCGGAGAGAAGACACAACAGAGTTGTTTTGACAGGGGGGGGACGTGAGACAGAAGACCATCCTCCACTATGCCGTGCAGTCATTGTGATGTCCTGACTCATAGCTTGGCGGCCTGTGTCATATTGCAGCAAGCGAGAACACAAACACACACACACTCTCAATCACACACATAAATTATAGCTTTATGGTACAAATCAAATGCAAATTGCATGCACAAACAGAAGGAATGTGAATGGATGTTAATGATATGACAGTCAAATGTGTTTTGAAATGTCGTTTGGCAAACACCAATTAAAGGGCAAAAAGAGCAACAAAAAAGAGCAACAATGTGGAGCGCTTTTTGTGTACAAATGAAGCTGAAAACCTATTTTATCCTGACATATATCTTCTTTGATGTATTTAAATCCCATTTATAACATGAAATCATCAAAATGCTTTGGTCAGGCTTAAATTATCCCTTTGTGTTTGCAAAAGAGGCTTAATTTTATAGGCATTCGATTTGTGGCATTTTTTTACCCAGATTGTTCTGCATTATGAATTCCAAGCATAAACAGAAGCTTACCTTGCTTTTTACATGAAAGCCTTTTTTCCACTGAAACCTGGCTAGTTTATAATGGAAAAACAGGCCATTCAGTTAGATATATACATAAGTAGCTTGTTAAAACAGCATTAAATGGTTTGTAATGCCACTTGAGGGCAACAGAACAATCTGTAAACACAACGTTATGTAGCACATTGTCACTGCAGAATGTTGTTATGGCTAAAGATTTAGCATACAGTTGCCTATTTGCACATTGAACAGACACAAAGCAACATTCACATTTATTTAAGTGGATGCAAATGTGAGTCCAACCTTCACTCAGCTTTTAGCTTTGTTTGGTCTCCACCACTTTTTTAGGGGAAATATCTGCCCATGTCAGTCTGTCTAGTCAAGTCTGTTTGGTGCTGGGCAGGTAGCGTACACTCCGTTTATCAGAGCTCATTAATAAAAACATAAAGCCTTACTCTCTGCCAATCGCTGGTTCATTATCTCACACTAATCAATGTCAAGGTAGCTGGAGTGATTGACAGGCTTCACAGCTTCTAAGCTTCCAACATGTTCACTGACACTATGAAAATGTCAGTTACTTCCACGTCTACTTGTGGGTTGCAATAATAATCAGTGCATTGTTAATAATGTGAGTTATATTTGTTATATTATCCATATCCCCTGATACGCATTCAGAAGAGAAAGTCAATGAACAATTCCATCAAATTATGAAATAAGACAAACATCTTTAGAAGCAGAACCAGCACACTCACAGCATTCCAGCGTGAGGCCAGGAGGCATCACTGACATTTTCAGGATAAAGGTCTTGATGAAACCTTGCTGATTCTCAAACACACACACTCACACAGGCACCCGCTAACAAATGCTAAAGCCAGAGACGTGCCAATTTCTCTATTACCCAAATCCCAGTATGGAAATATCTGCAAGGGCTCGCTTACTGATCAGTGGGACAGGCATACGCAAATCCTGAATCTTCCCCTTTTACTGTACCTTTCCCTGCTATTCCGTAAAGTAAGTTGAACTCTGCTTTCACCAAGTCTTTCTCGCTCCACATTTTTGCTATGTAGTCTTGACTCATCTAGGCCAACTGGCGGAATAATAAGCAGAGAGGGATATTTGGTGGGACTTTAAGAGAGCTGAAACTACAGTGTTGTATTAGTGCCACTTTCACTCACTCAGATGAAGAAACACTGCCAGTGATTAAGCTTCTTGTGGATATGTGTGATCGCTTGTTTGTGCGAGCATGTGCGTGCAAGTGTTTGCGCGTATGCGTGCACGAGCGTGTGTACAAATGTGAATGTGTGTGCACGAGCGTGTGCATGTGCACGTGCCTTGGCTCCATTGGGAGCCTGTAGCAGAGCCTTAAATTATACATATGTTCTCATTCCATTACCAGTGGCAACTACTAAAGGCTTCCCAGCATTTCCATTACCAAAATGAAAGGATGCACACGCACACACATACACACACACACACACACACACACTCTCGTGCATAAGCATGCTTAAGCAGGGCAGCGTTGGGCTTTACTTCTGCAGTTACACAGAACAGTGACAATCCCGAGAAGGTTCAAGAAATAGTGTTTTTTACAGACTCCAGTACATCTGTGACCAAACGGTTGCCAGTTCGAATCTGGACAGAGGGAATAATGAATAATAATGAATGATGAATGAATAATGCGCTGTCCCCCTTTAACTACGGCCACTGAGATGCCATTTAATTTGCTTCTCCAGTGGAACTTCTCAATTGCCTGCAGCAGTGGGATGCACTTGTACTGGGCATCTCCCAGTTGTTAATAGCTCAGTGCATGTGAATATATTCAGTTAAATAACGGAAATGAAACCACTGTGACTGAGGGATCTGCTGTGTTTATCATGAAAGAGCAACATTGGCTGTATTTTCTTTTTCATGATACTTAAAACATGAATAATTCACTAATATGATGTGATTCCATTTCCCAAAGTCACACATGTTGCTAACATGCCTTTATAATTGGATGTAAAGTTGTTATCTGCACATGCCTTTGCGTGCCGGAGAAGCATGCATAAGCCAATGAGTTTACCAGCATTAGTAAATAAGAAATCACACGCACAGAGTATGTACGTAAGGTGTTTAATCCATTGGAAAATGTTGTAAAGTGTACAGTATGTGAAGCCGTCTTCACCAATATTTCAATTGGATTAGTTGCATTGTAGAACAGCCTTAACAACTCAACTGTACTCTTCTCTGCTGTGAACCTTGCTCCACTCCACTCAACCCCACTCCACCCAGCTGGATGCCAGATCTTAAACCTTCTCCGAAAAACACTAGTACCTAGTTGTGGCTGCTTCTCATCAGCGTTCAGATCAGATCGGAGTGGCGAGCTCTGAGGAGAGGTGTTATCAGACAGATGAACAGAGAGAGGCCTGGTCAGCCCGGCAATGCAGTCATTTGAGCCTGGCTACGAGCTGACACAACATCAGACAAGGATTAAATCAACAAACCAGACTGACCCTGGGTGACCAGGCGAGCTACTTACAACTCTGTGGAGAGAGGAGTATTTAGCCTGTTGGGGAGGAGACATAACAGGGGGGGGGGGGGGGGGGGGGGGGGAACGTGTGACAAACGAATGAAGGAAGGTGGATTTAAGGAGACAGCGTTACAAAAAGGTTCAGGAAGCAGCCATTTGCAATGCATCTATGATTCATGAAAGGAATATGTAATAACAAATGAGTAATATGCCTTTTGCCAGTGGAAAAGTGCCCATCAGTTTTTTTTTTGTCTCTCCTTCTCCATCTGAGATGTC
>NC_048430.1:5173990-5197209 GCF_013103735.1 Etheostoma cragini
TGAATTTTAATGATTTTGTGTGTGTGTCCTGAGTAGCGTCCTATGGGCTTTTTCAGCTCCACCAACTTACTATTCATCTCAGCTGTGTGAAGAGTGTCACGTGGGATGGATGTGCTTGTAATCTCTGGAGGAAGGCAGACTTACTTTACATTACAGTATGTTATCTGACATGGCAACAAGGGGCTTGGCTTTAAGCCACGAATGGCAGTCTTTGCTACAAATACCAAAATACACAAAATATTTTATAGAACAGCCAAGTTGCAATGCTTTAGTTTAGTGCACTCTACGTACTATTTTCCGTTAATTGATTGATTTTCTAATTTAGAATATTAAATTTTACTGTGTTGCTCTCAGTTTAAATATTCCAAGATAATATATACACTGTTTACCTGCATGCAACTAAACACCATTGGTCATACAACTTGGACTACACAGACTACAAACGGAACCCAGAATGCTTCCACATTCATACATTTACTACATGTAGTTATCTGTTCATAGAAGTAAGTCCCCCTGTTTCTTAGCGTAAATACATGTGCCTTTTTTACTGTCACAAACAAAAAACAGTTAGTTGGTACGTGTTAAAAGTCTCATCTGTGTAGGTTTTAGCACTTTTTAGATCTGTTTCCAGCCAAAAAAGGAAACAAATGCAGGTCAGTCTGGTTTCTCTTTTAGCTTTCTATATATAAATGATGTATTATTTTAAACGTTTTTCAGTTTGTGTAAAGCATTAAAAGATCTGATGCTAACTTCTAATAAATTATACATGTTTTGAAACAAGAGCTGAAATCTCAATTTGTGGATATCTTGCTCCCTTGTTGTTCCAATACCTTGTAAGCACTAAAAACCTCATGGCAGACGCTGCTTTCATATGTAGCACAAGTTTTCAGGACAGGTTCTGCCCCTAGGGCAAACATCACTCCAGTCAAGTAAAATAAGCAATTTTGCGGTAAGTTTTGGAGATTAGACTGACTTGAACTTAAGTCTCATCAGCAGCTGTATAGATGGGAAGTGAAAACAGGTTGTTGGTCGTTTCATCCAAACATTCATGATTCAGCTGAACTACTTTATCAGATCTTTTCATAATGGCTATGTGGTTCAAGGCTGCGGGTGGATTGGAAATAGGTTTCTGTTACAGTTCGTAAACAATCTGATAATTTTCTTGGCACTATAGAGAAAAAGAGAAGAGGGGAAGCAGAGAGCGAGCGAGCAAAACAGAAAACAGCTGAGAAGGAATAAGGATGACTGCCAATTTAATGATAATTATAGTCTCAGGGGGAAAAAAATCTTAAATTAACATAAAAAAACATATTGAGCTATGGATTTCTGCCTGAGGTGAGGTGTTGACAGTATCTATCCCTGCTATCTGAACTTGTCACAGAGCTTATTCCTCAATTTTCTTTCTATGGAGTGCAAGCAGAAGAATAAGAAGAAAAAACTAAATCTCATCCATGGGCAAAGCCATCACTCACACGGTCATATTTGAATTAGGTGTCTAGACATAAGGTTTGCCAAAGGACTACTCTGCTTTGTCGCCGATAGTTTCCACACAGCCCTTATCCTGTATCAAAATGATAGAGTCCCATAAAGGATTCAAGGCTAGGAATAAATGTGGCTGTAAATAGATATGAACTGGAGGGGTTTCCTGGGAATAGGTGACTGAAGTCCTGTAAAGCCTCTTTCCCGGGAACTAAAACATCCATAAGATGCAACAGAATCAATATGATATGGTAACATTTGACACAACAGCAGAAACAATAACGTATGATAAGGAATCAATTATGGGTCAACCCAGCTCAACTTAACCCAACTTTGTAAAGCAGTTTAAATATGTATGACTCTAATTCCCAGCAGTGCTGACTGGTAATGCATGCAATACATATTGCCTGTTTGGGGGTGGCAGTAACTCAGTCTGCAGGGAGATGGGTTGAGAACCGGAGGGTTGCTGGTTCAAGTCCACATAAGGACCAAATTATGGTGGTGGACTGATAGCTTGAGAGTTTAAGTGCCAGTTCTCCTTGTGGGCACTGCCAAGGTAATCTTTCAATGGGCAGTCCCCTCACTCTGACATCTCTCCATTCACTGTGTGTTTAGGTACTGAGCATGTGTGTGTAATTCAGGTCTGTGTAATGACAGCAGAGTGCAAATTGTAATTTCCCCTTGTTGGACTAAAAAAGGATGTATTGTTATTATTATTTAAATTAGAGTTAAAATGCTCTGGTGAGGCATTAAGAATGGGAACTATCTTACTCGAGGTCTGGTCATGATTCAAACTCGCAATGATGACCTTGGGTATGAAAAGCCATTAGAATTTCATATCTGTTGGCTGCCCATTTAGGACCATGTTTACTTTACATAGCAGTAAAACCAGGGGGATGCTGACTGGGCCACATTGTACTTTAACTTAATGATATGCATTTGCAGAAACAAGCTAAAAGCAATCATTATAAATGGACAATTGTCCATTCATTATGATCAACTAGTTTACAAATGAATAGTTTGTGAGTTATAAAGTCAAGGTTAATGTTGCATGAATTAAAAAGTTACATAACAATTTTATTTTATGCTAGCAGGTCTGTGAGGCTGTACTATGGCACAGTGGTGCTTTGAGCTAGATGCTAATGCCAGCTTGCTGACATGCTCACACTGGCGATGCTAAGATGTTGACATTTACCAGGTATAACTTCAACACATCCTCACAACAGAATAGGGTGATTGTCACGACTCCCAAAAGGACATATACTGTATGAACGTTATGCAAGCAGTTCACAACAACCCATAATTACTTTTTATTTTGTAGTAAGTAGTTAGTTAGTAAGTATACTGAGAGCAAAAAATGCCACAAGGTTGTTTCAAACATGACCGTACATTTTAATCATGTGACCGTTCTATTTAAATTAACAGGCGTAGTTACATGTAGTTAACGGTGTGATGTGGAAATAGGTAAGTTAAGACAACAGTCCTTGGTCTGGATTTGGAAAACAGCAAGGATTGGCTTTAAAATGAGGATATGACATGACGTCACCGATGTCACAGCGTCATGGACTGAGGTAATACTGTTAATTGGTTTTATATGGGACACTCCAGTCTCCCAAAAGTCATTTTTTTGCTCCCAAACCTACCTACTTATGTGGAATTGTCACCTCACTTACTTTTGTGATACTGTACCAGATGCATTACAGTCTATCCAATAGTTGCTAAGATATTTCAGTTTGGACTAATCTGGCTAACTCACCGAAAGATCGGCATTGATATCCATAGAACCACTCCGCTAGCATGACTTTAAAAAAAATGTTGCTTAGAGATGCTTCCACATGGTAATCAGTATTGGCTGGTCTAACTTTATTACTTAAGTTAATTTTGTGTCTGTGTTATTGGATCCTATGACAAGATTGTGACACCAGCTGCTTGGTCGTTATTCAGTGTAAGCATGCGGGCAGTTTTGCTTGAATACAAGTTATAGTGCAGTAGGCAATTTTGTTATATTCACAAATTTAAAAACTATCATCAAAATTGCAAGTGGAAACTAATTCACAATCAGTGAATATATGTTTTTTAATTTAGTTCTACCATGCAGCTTGCATGTGACCAGCTGAGACAAATTATTAATATCCTTGTTATGTGAGTATGTAATGTCTGTAGGAGCGCTCCAAAACCCCCTCCTTGTAACTCTGTTAATCTTTCCTCTATAGCAATTTAATTGTTGCTTGTTTGCAATACAGACTACTTCCAAGCTGGTCTAAAATGATCACCCTTATTTCCCACCCTCTGCACTAACTTACACTTACCTATGCTTGACTTCCACTATATACTGACAATGTACCTGCACTCGTGCATCCATTTTCACTCATCACAAACCTCAGAAATTGTACCTCCTCTCTGATTAGTACATTGAACACTTATCATCCTCTGTCTTTTACCTGTCTGTTGCCAAGAAATTAGGCCAGCTCCAAGAATTGTGTCTAATTATTCACAAATGTTTATACACGTACACATTTTGAGAAGAGGTGCATCTGAGGAAGTGTGGCAGTCAAACAGACACTGTCCTTGGATATGCGTTCTGGCTTTCTCAAGCACCTAGCTTCGATTCAGGCAACCTACAGTTCTCTCTGTTTAATTCCCAGCTGCATAACTGGTTCCATCACACATGCTGTGCATAGAGATAGGGGGAGTCAGAAAGGGAGAATGGGGGAGTGAGGGAATAAGGTGGGGAGGGAGGAGAGAAGGAGACAACATGAGATAGAAACAGAGACCTAGAAAAGGGAGGAGAGAAAGAGGGGATAAAGACTGGAGAAACGAAATTCACCACACAACAGTGCCATCTAGTGGGTTCCCCTTTCATTCATCCCTCCTTTTTTTTTCCTTGACTTCACATTGTTCCTCCCTTCTCCCGGCCACAGTACATCCCAATCTCTCACTTCCATCTTTTTTTCTTGACACACACACATATTCATCACACACGCCTACATGCCCACATTAATATGCATGTAGAGCAGTGCATGTATGCCTGCACAGCTTCCTGATTTGGCATATTAAAGCAGCAGTGATTCGTAATCTTCTGTGCATTGTGCCCACACGCCGCAATGATTCAAAACAAGGACTCACACACACACACACACATTCAGATACACACACACAGTGAAGAAGTTGCTAGCCACTTTAAAAACACTTGTTTGGCCCCGTTGTCCTCTTTTACCCTTGTTTACTTCTATTTTTCTGTCCCCACACATTGCTTTTTTGACCTCCTGCTTTGTCTCACACATTCCACCTTTTCATCCCTCCCATTCTCTCCCTCTCCAGAGCGCCACCACCTAGACTGTAAACAGCGCTGATGAATTACTAATTGTCCTGCTCTAGATGCAGTGGGGTGGAGCGCGCATGCGTGTGTGCGTGAGTGTGTGCATGCGTGCGTGCCTTGGCTGTGAATCACGCCATCAGAACAGATAGTAGAGTTCATAAAGCTAAACCCTTTGTTCTGTATCATACATTTAGTAGTAGTAGAGACAGAAATGATGATGTCCTATGACACAGTTTGACCTTCTAAGCATATGTCCTTGATTGAGCCTTTGCAGTTTGATAACTTGCCTATTAGTTTTGCTTTGATAGTCGTAATTAAGCCCTTGGGGGAGCTGCTGCAATTTTCAAGCAATAAACTCTGTCCTGCGACATTAAAAGTAAAGCAGGGCTTTAATGCAAAGGTGGTTCTTGTCAAGTGTGGGTTTTGCTTAGGTAGGAAAGAACTTCGATAACTTTGCATAAATGTGGCAAACATAAATGCAGTGGTAGACTTAAGATAGGATAGGATAAAGATAGGATATAACTCAATATAAAAAAAGGACCAAATAAGGTATCACATCAAGGTTACCAGTGGGCTGGATTCGTTGTTGAGCTGTTAATCCGATCTCTTGAAACTGTGTGACATTAGTTAAAGGTCTGCACATTCATTTAGTCAAAACCTTTGAAAAAATAGTTGTATTCCATTGTTACTCTGTTCTTGTAAGGTAACAATTTTAATAACTAATAAAATGTTTAAGTGGTTAATTGAGCAAATTACACTCTAGGATTTCCACCAATCAATCATAACTCAATATTAGAAATAATTCTTAATTGCAGCCCTAAATTTGAACATGGAAGTTAATTCTCGAAAGAAAAACAACAACAGTGACATCACTTGAGTATGTTTTTGATTTGGAGACTATACAGTTTTTACAAAATGCTCCACATGCATGCATCACAATCTGGGTGCACCAGTTTGAAAGACCTTAAGACATCCGTTTCAGGGAGGGTCTCATGAAAACATACCAACGAGTTAGCATTATGGGAAATGTAGTATTTTGGAGCTTGATCCATACTCAAGAATTAAAGGTCAAGTTATCTCTGCCTTTGCTTTGTTTTGTTCTTTTTTCTCTTACTCTTGCAAGTCCTCCAACTTTATGAAAGTATAATGCCCAATTAACTGTAATTGTTTTAGTAGGTTTGCCCTAAGTGGGTTATAATTCTAACATTTTGGTATGAGGAAGTAAAAACTGCATGTCTAATCTGTGCTTATGACACATAAAATGGATTTCGGTCGGCATATCATTTAAATCCATGATTCATGCCATTTTTTTGTGGTTTTCTCCAAGTTCTGGGGGGAGATTTTCTTATCTTTATGAATTGATATGATATGATAGTTGTCCTTTAAACATTTACTGCACCATCTTGCAGTAGACAGTAGTAGACAGATTGCAGTACAGTTGTAAAAATCCATGAACAGTAAAGTCTTAAATCCACACTAACGCTATGTTTGAGTCAGCACAAATGCACCCCCACACATCTCCTTATCTTTATCTCCACCTTCCAATCCATCCTCTCCTTCCGCTTTCTGCTTCCTTCCTTTCTGGATCTCAGTGGTCACATCACACATCAATTAAACATTGGACAGCAGCCACTGGAGATGTAATCTCTGTTTCTTTGGCTTGTGGTTGAGGGGAGAACTAGCTGATTGCCATAATGAATTATATATGCATTATTGATCAGCTCTACTTTTTCCAGCTTCTATAAATATATATATTTCTATAACGTGTCACTTTATCTAATCGTCATTGGCTGGCCCTGTGTCTGTCCTCAAGCTTCTGGCAGAGTGGAAAGCCCAGGAGTTGTGCCAACTGTGTTTATATGCTGGTTTTCAGCGTGGATATTTAAGTAGGGACAGTTTGTTTGCACACTAGAAAAACCTGGTCAATAAACAAATTTGTTCTTATTCAAAATGCAAGTTTCTTGGATAAACGTTTTAAGCAGGATGCACGATGATTGATTGATAGATTGATTGACTGATTGATTTTCCCTGCTAAGAACAACCTCCATCTTCTTGTGACAGCTATCCAGCAGCTGCCCCGCTCACCAAATATCCTTCATGATTAACACATACAAAAAAAAAGCTTCAGGAGTTCATACTGCAGCCCAGCAAGCCAGATCTGCATGACTTCTTTGCAGCTATGAGGATTGATTTGATCAATCATTACCCCCACCCCCCTCTCACTGTTCTCTGGGCTTAAGCTGCTTTGTAAATAATTTATATGCAAACTTTGGCAGCGTCTATCTATTTGACACTTTAAGGGGAGAGGCTTAGCAGAGCAAGAGCAACATTCAATGTCATTCCAATCTGTTTAAAGCCTGTCTCCTCATTACCACGTTTACTTGCAACCACCTCAGAACTCATTCACAGGATTTTTTATGTTATAGTTTTTTGCTCGTGCCGTCACACAAAACAGTTTGAACTACAGTACGGGCTGAAGATGTACACAACACATTTACAGACAGCTCTCTGTCTCTCTCAGATGTACACTCATACAAACAAAGGTGCTGCTCCTGTAACTGAGCGAGTCCAAACACACACCAACTGCACTAGATGGATGCACTTGATTAAAGCATTTGTTCTCATGGTCTTCCCCTGAGTTTGCACAATGGGACAAAGCATACTGACTTTTAATAAGTTAAATTAAACCAGAACGCAGACAAACATCTTCAAATGAGGTTGGTAAGGCAGTCAAAGCAGATACACTCCCTTCCTCCAATTGTGACATGTGTGTATTTGCAGTTGTGTATGGATTTGTGTGTGTACTAGTAAAAATGCTAATTTGTGTTACCTGTCAAAACAAACCAGACTACAAGTTATATGGCTTTTTTTATTATTGTGATGCCAGTCAGCCACAGTAAAATCTCTATTGTTTACCAGCAGCCCAAACTGAGACAAAATCATATGTCACAAATAATATGGTGCCCTGATTAGAGCATCGAGGTGACAAGTCAGACGCAGACTGTTGCAATCAGAAGAACTCTCTTTTTCTCAGTCTTCTGATCTGAGTAATCAAGAAGAGCATCCACTGTCAGTTGTAGTGACATGTATTTCTGTACATCTGACAGACAGCCAAAGAGCATCACATTTAAGTAGCTCCAAAGTACAGAAGGTCTCCTTTGAGGAGGAAGGAATAGCTATAATTGCCATCATTTCCAGTCCGAAGCCCCTTTTATTTCCCCACGTGGGCCGAGAAATGCAACTTGACATTCTGAGAAGCATCAAGCCCCTTTCAGACCCTCGGTTTCCAGCTGCTACCCTGTACTTTGTCTCTCTACCCCTCTGTCATAATTTCTTTCAAAGAAAAAAGACAAAAAGAAAAAAAGTAATCAAAAAATAGCCTCCACACTTTGCCAGCAAGGTTCTGACAAAAAGCAGTGACAATTACATTTGGAGCCTTGGGGGGAAGAGGAGAAGGAAGGGAGGGGTGATGGAAAGAGTGGACGTTGGATGGGTGAGGATATCTGGGTGGGATTGGTCACGCCTTACCCTCCCTGCTGAATCTCAAATAGACAGAGAGATGAGTGCAATTGGATTGCCCATTTTGTTCCTGGATAGAAGAATAGAGTCCTCCCCTGATCCACAGCGTTGAAGTCCTCTGTCACAGATCACAGATAGACACACACGCACACACGCATGCAGCCTCCCAACATTGGTCACTACACCCTGCGGTCCAAACGATGACTCAGTGCTTTAATTGTATTTGCAGGGGATTTATGCCCAGAAAGGAGTTTCCTCGCTCCACTCTGCGAGAGAGCAAGGAAGAGATAGGAGTGATAGAGGGAGAGAGAGAAAGTCTCCAACCCGAAGAAAAAGAGAGAGTCATCAGAATCAAAGGTGCAGCTATTGAACCACGGTGACTGTTGCACAGAGAACTCATTATTGTTCTCGGCGGTGAGAAGAGACGGCCTTATTATTCTCCTGTGCATAACAGGAACTCATAATAGGAGATTGCTGGCAGCGTTTATGGAGTAGGCATAATGCTTAGGTGCTTCTTGTCCTGACTTTTGGGCACACTCTTTTCTCACATAATCCAATCATAAGAGTATACTCAAGCTTATTTTACTTGTTAGCACTCATTCTCCTGGAATGGAAGGTGAGGTTGGGAGGAGGCGGAGAAGGGTGGGATGTGAAGGTGTGAGTTAGTGTGGGTGGTGGGGGGTTGTTTGAAATATGACTAGCAGGGGGGAACATGTAATGCAATTTCTTTTTATTCTCCACACTGACAATTTGGCAGAAATTAATTGTCCTGTCATGGAAAAGAGCTAAAGCCTGTGCACTTAACGCTCCAGTGCGGTTTCATTTTTGACAACATCCTTTTCTCATTGTAGCTGTTTCAAACACTTACTTTACTTCTTTCCAAATTTACAGCACATAGTTATATTACCTGTTTACATGTTAAACCATGAAACAGTCAGAGGAAAGCCTCTATTATTACTTTGTACAGGTATTTAAATGCCATGCGCTAAACCAAAATTAGGGGGATTATTTAAAAATGTGGATAAAGTTCCTGGACCGGGAACGCCCCTTTCTCGATCCGTAAATGACAATTGTCATGAATCATTATGACATTTCACAACTGTTGCTAACATGCTTGTTAGTTGCTGTATAAACCCACCTATATAACTAAGAAGGAACACTACTACTAAGGCTTTAATGATACAATGTCTCAGTAGGGTTCTTTGGTGGCCCATATGGTCTTTTCTCTAGGAATTATCTTATAAAGATGTGCTGACCGTTACCACCAGCCACCACAAGTGGGGTCAAATCAGACAGAACTAAATGTGCAGGGATTGTAACACAAATGTTTACTTATGGACATGTATGCATGAGCAAAAAAATGAGCCACTTAAACATGTATAGCCTAAGCTAGTTTGCAATGCATGTCCTGAAAGGGGCCTTTCTTAGAACCCTACCCCTAACTACAAAACCCAATAAGTAAATTCTAATTCAAATTAAACAGCACAAACACAGTGACGCCATACCATAACACTCCAGATAATTTATTATTACATGACTGATCCTTCTATAAAAACTCATCCAATTTGGTCGAATGTAAGTTCGTATTGATCTTCTGTAACAGAAAAAGCTGTTATCCAAATAAGGAATTACCAAAGGGCACCTTAATGTTCCCCACCCTGACGGCAACGACCAGGTTAGTAAGGCATTTATGGATTGTTTAAATATTCAGAGTAAAGCTTTCTCATCAATAACTGTGGGAAGCATGATTTTGAAAGAAAGAGTACCTCAGAAGTTGCACAAGCTGAAGACACTGTGTCAAGATGTCCTCACTTCATTCTCCATCACTTTAATCTGCCCTTTACATCCCAAACTCAGGGAAGTTTCTTCTCTTCATCAGAAATGAAGAAAAATTACAGTCACAGGCTCTGTCTGAATGGTGAGATAAGAAAACTCACAGTTGGCTAATGGAGATGCTTTTTATTTCAGCACTTTAAAGGACAAAGTGCAGAGGCCTCTTAATGCGCTTTTAGTGAGATAATAACATTCATTACGAAACTTAATCTATATTTTTTGTCATCTCCTTTGTTGGGGGCAGTGTCCATAGCCATTTACTTTGTTTTAAAATGCTGTTCATGAACTTCAGCCTTAAAAATATCAATTTACTCCAACCTTGGTCACACACTGTAGCAACACAGAGGAATTTATCGTTGGAGTGCATACTTATTAATCTACACTGTAAGGAAAGAGGCTTTGACCTTACGTCATTCAAAGCTTGGTAGAGGTTGAGTTACTATAGCTAAATCTGAAGCAAGCACAAGAGTCAACACTAGTAGGAAAATAGTGGTAGTGGAAGTATTAGAATCTTTATTTTCTTCCACATTGCTGATGAAGGTCATGTTTTATGTTTATCTCAATCAAAAGGTAATTGTTCAACATAAAACACAATGAGTCGGCACTGCAGTCATGTTTGCAAGATGTGCTAATTCTTCGACATCTCATTGAAAGCATAAAGGGTCCATCAAGGGTGTTCTTTAATAACTCATTTCACAAATTCACAAATAGTCAATACAATTAAAACATATGTTTCCACACAACTAAACTGCTTTCTCAAATACTTTTGAAGGGAAACGCTTCAACACGTCCTAGTACCAGCGACAGGTGTATGTTGTGAAACAGTTGCAGATTACAACACGTGGATAACGTTACGAAATGATACACAACTAATTGATGAGGTTTAGGAAAACATCATGGTTTGGTTTCAAATAAGGACGTTCATAATATAATTTAAAAGAAGTCAGCGTTTACTTTAGATTTTACGCAGGACACAAACACATTCTCCTTGGTGGAAATCCAGTGTTTGTTTCACCCACTCATCCACCCAAACCTACTCCCTAAGCCGACTCCACATGCAATTTGATTAAATGCTTATTTGTGATAAGTCAAGAACAACATAAATGCGGGACTAAATCTGTTTTGTTTTAAACGTAATTGAGAATGCAGTCTAGTTCTATGGCAATGTAATGTTTCTGAGACAGGGCTGGACAAAGGATTGCTTGGTTATTTCATACTTTTTAACATACAGTTACTGTACGTTCTCGCTGACACTTTGAGTTAAAGAGAAATAAGTGGACATAACTAAAAAAAAAAGGCTTGATGTGCTGATTTTGTAATACACAGTGGTTTACATGGTCTGTTTTTATTGAGTGAATGCATATGAGATGCAGTGAGCAAAGAAATTTCAAGGCACAGTGCTTTATCTACGAATGATTAGTTGCAAAGTTTGTAAAGCTAGAATGTTTTTCAGCTCACTGCTTCAGCAATCTCAAACAACTCTAAGAAGGTTGACTTCTGAGAAATGACTTTAGACTGTGTCTGCATCTCCGGATGATAGTCTGCTAATACCGAGGTCGTATTTAATCTCATATTTTTCAAAAAGATAATGGGAAACTAAAGCATACACAACCTCTGGCGCAAGCTACTCACTGAAGTATTTGCCATGCAAGGAAAATAAATGTGGAGAATTTATCTCTGTTTCTCTGCTTCCACACACTGCTGCGGTTGAATTGGTCCGAGCCGTTGCCATTAATACTGTGAGCACCACTCGGAGTGTTTACTCACGTTAGAAAGCAGTCGGATGGTCCCTCTATCAGTAGCAGGACTGCTATCGCAAGTGCTTTATGCCGAGTGGCTGTGTGCATATATTGAATGGTGTTTTACAGAAACCCATGTATAATTGCCTGATTTGTAAGGATGGGATTTTTTAATTTTTTATCATCCATTTATTCATTTGTTTATTTTGCAGGAGTTCGCTCATTGCATTGGCAGCTCTGTTTACAGAAACATGGGAGAGCATTACACAAATTACAAAGGCTAGCGTAATGAGTATGAGGCTTTTGCAGCACCATTATTAGCCAATGCCAAGAGATGATGGCCCTCGCACAATTACAAGTCCTGCACTTGTCGAAGCAGATTCTGCACAGGAAAGAGAAGCTTGTGTGTGGGTGTATGTGTGTGCGTGCATGTGTGTGGGTGGGCAGCTGGAATGCACAGCCGGGCCTTTAAAAAAAAAAGCTCCGTAAACTAACAGTGATGGTCCAATATTCTATAGAATTCCACAAACTAAGCAGAACACCATATTTCGTTTTTTGCTGAATCATATCATGTCGTATGGGCAAGTCATTATCTCGGACCAGGCATGATTTATATGAGTCCTTGTTAACCATTATAAAGTGCTGAAATGTCATGTAACCATGATGGATTGGATCATGTGACATTTATTAGAGCTGCAGCATCTGTGTTAAAGGGTAAACCCACACTGAATCACGCAGGGGAGAAAACTGCTGCTAGCTCGTTCTGTAATTGTTGGTCATATCATTTCTTCAGGATATGATATGTCCTGTGCTATATTTTTATAAGCCTATTTTCCCACAAAATACCACTGGTGCGCCAAGGTATAAAAGGTAGCCTGCGGAGGTTTTTCTTTGAAAGTAAACATTTTCACATTGACTGTTTCTTACCTGGAGCGTCTTTTGTGTGTCCTTGAAGCCTCATAAACACGTTGAAGAGACTTCCATCCATGTGAAAACACCATTATGGGAAGAATCGGAAATAATGCCGTTATATCCATTTGCTTGCTAGTGATCTTTTCCTTCCTTGCTTTTGTTGGACCATTATTATATTTCAGAGCTTTTCCATTAGCATGGAACCAACGCCATAAATGGTTGTTTTAGTGTCTGAGATGTCTTAACTGTAGGGCTGGCAATAAATTCAAGTATTTAATCACGATTAATAAAAATGATTGTCTAAAGTTAACTTGTGATTAATTGCAACGTATCACACGTGTATCTGTTCTAAATACACTTAAAAAAGGGATATTTTTCAAATTTGTAATGCTCAAGTTGTTTTTGAGTCTCAACCCACTCTGGTGGTAAGTCAATTTACATTAACAGTAGATGTAACTTTAGTCTTTAGAATCATCTTGAAGGGCTTTGAAACTGAACTTGCCATTTAAAACACTCTTTTCTTTATCCCTTTCTGCTTAAGGAGGTTTGTTTCTGCTAGCCTGGTCCTACCAGACTCTGGTACATTTTGTTTGTACAGAGAGTCTGGCCATTCTCCATTGACAACTGTTAATTAATATTGGATCTGCCCCAAGCCTCTCTGGGTCTGCCATAAGCAATTGCTAACACTTGGTCGTGGAAGCGTTTGCCTTAGCCAACTCACCACTAACAGAGCAAGCTGGAAAATCAAACCGTTCCAGAACCTTGTGGGGAGGAGGGCCACAACATCATGGCCACCAACAAAACACAGCAAAGATTGTTCTTGCTTGGGCTTTAACTTCTGTATATTAATCAGCGTTGCCACAACGGACCAAATGGCTTTGCTCACATCTTTCTCCAACGCCATTACGGAAATACAACTCAAACTAGCACGTGACCTCAACATCATCGTTCTCAACCACTCCCTTTGTTTGCTGATTGGACCGGGTAAGATATGACAAGAAATAACCTGCAAATAAACCGCAAACTCAGACAGATTATTGAAGGAAAAGGAAAATTGAGCGGAAGTACGTAGGAGGGCGAAGCCATGCTAATCTACTCCCATCTTGCCATCTTGTCTCCTCCATGGGCACGTCCAGCGATGTTGGTCAATGAGCTGTAGACTGCATGCATGGGAAGATATTACGAAATAAATAAATTTAAACACATTTTACCTTCTACCTGATGGGAACCCATAAAGTCCCTTTCTGGGACTGAAAAGTCTCTATATCTAGCGAGAAAGTGGCCAAGTTGACAAGCATGCCTACTTTTCGACAGTCCTACTCAAATGTATTAAATAGTACATGGATTACTACTTGAAATGGCTGACAAACTAAACCTCAAACCAAAAAAAAAAAAAACATAGAAGTTTAGAATCAACCCAAAGCACTGCTCTCTTTGGGTTCATATTATCAAGCATATGTCCCTTCTGGTCACAATCCAACCTGTGAGTCACTGTGGATTTACTAAAAAGAGTGCAACACTGACACATTGGATCATGGGCTGATACAGTCCCATGTTGCCATGTTGTCTAAAGCCAATGCGTCTCCATTGCCATGGAAGAGTATGAGGGCTTTCCTTCCAGCCAAACTGTACAGCAGCCGACTTTCAACCAGACAGGAGGGGACCAATCAGCGTAATCAGCCTTAGTACAGTTTGTTTGGAGGGAAAACATGTATACTCTTCCATGGTAGAGGGCTGAAGAGCAATGATTCACAGTGCACAATGGAAGGGGTCAGTTGTTGAACTCATGATGTCGTAGGTTAATCTGACTCATCACTCTGCATGCACTTATTTCCCCATACATCCTGTCAGCCTCTGCTGAGCCTAACAGCACCAAATAGAGCAGAACTGTTTTCAAATAGTTGCATCACTCAAATTCTAATGGAAAAGTCGGAAGATAATAAAAGATATTCATCAACCGCCCATACTCCTTGTTAAATTTTCCACTATAATGTGTCCCTATAGTGTCTGTGTTATGCAAGGCTTTGAAACCCAATATCGTCTTTTCATTGAATGTTTTTCCACTTCTGAATAAATTATTTAATAGACTTGAGTGTGGTGACTTACGATACAAATGAGCAGCTCATTGTTCTTCATGTCCCCCGTGTGCTTGTTAGCCTGATAATCAGGTTAGTCTGAACTTGAGAGTTCCTGTAGGAGTTGATTTATGTAATGAGTTTCTGTGAGGGAAAATAAGGCACACAAGTGTTGTTGAAGCACCTGGTACTTGGCCGGGTCATGGATTTTCTAAGGGGGTAAGCCTCTCTTCACTATATGTAGTTCCATTGGCGCCATTTTGATGCTAACAAGCCATCACGTGCCGTTAGCATTCCATTGACTGGCATTCATTTTGATGTCACTTTTACAGTAAATAACTTAACATCTGAAGCGTTTAAAGACTCTATGTGTCCATTGTTTATTTTTAAAGAAACACAACAATGAATAGAAGGCTCAACAATTGTGTCACAAGCACGCAACTTACTGTCGCATATCAGATGAATTGCGGAACACTACAGGAAAATCTTGCAGGCAGTTTCGACTTACACTAGCTGTTAAGGTTTAACAACTAATGTGAACTAGCATTTTGGTTAGCAATAATTAGCCTGTGCCTATGTTATCTCCTTAAATATACCCACGCTCTCTATTCCTGCAAGATTCGGAATGATTCCGATTAAATACGTAATTAGAAAGACTACGCGCCTAAGTGTTGCGTAAGTGACCTCATGCTCAAGCTACAATGCCCGCATGGCACAATGGGATGTAACGTTTCTCACACAAGCAAGATGTCTTGCTAGTTGATTCATTTCCCTGCTGATGAAAAGATCAGGAGTTTTTGGATAAAACACATGAGGTAAGATCATTTTTTACTGTATGTGTGGATGGAACGTAGCTATGTCCTTGTTCACACTGCCAGCCCAATCCAGTTTTGAACATATCCAGATTGTATCCTGATTTGATTTTAGAAAGTCTGGAGAGCAAAAAACCACATGCAATGCAATTTTTGCAAATCTAATCTAAACGACATTTGGACATGGTTTTAAAATGTTATGTAAATCTGATTTTTACAGATGCGTTGCAGTCCCGGCTGTTCCAATTGGATTTCAAGGTGTCTTTTACACAAAAGACAAGAGACGCCACGTATATAGCCAAGCCCCAGCTTTACTCTTTCTAGTTTTACCTTTCACAAGAAAAGCCTAACTTAAATTCACTCCGCAACGCGACATTCAACTATGACGTCAAATCCAAAGTGACAGAAGTGGTGAGCAGGGTCAATTCTGCAACTAGCAGAGTGCTATGGAGGGTAACATGGAGGAGAACAACTGTCCTTTCTGCACCATGAGTTGACCGTGTGATTTTTGGAGGGCAAAATGATGGACCTCCATTTCTCATACTTTTGCATTGGCAACCTTGCTGATGGGTTTGGGATGTCAGGACACCAATCTGATCTAATCACTTGCAAATAACAGTGCAGTTAGTCCTCTCTATGGTACATTCTGGACATCCTAGTTTTACCATGGTGACAAATGGCATGGGATTGACAATGTAGAAGGTCAGCATTGTGTAACAGGCATTATTAAAAAAAAAAAGTGAGGAAGACAGATACAGTAGTGTAGACAGGTCAGTTTTCATTACAAAGGTTGCTCCCTGCTTTAAACGTATGGGTGGGCTGTAGTGTGTGCTGTATGTTCTTGAGGGTAGTGGTTTCTCCGAGTTCAGTAAAGTTCACATGGGTGAATTTATTAGACTACTTCAACAATCTTGTGGCTTCAGGGTGAAATCTGCTCCAGTGCCAAAATGCTGCAGTGCCATTTGTGAGACAGCAAGGGACAAAACACTTCGAGGTTTGGGCGGCTTAGATTCCTGGTCTTGCTTTAAGCTTTCCTCCCACACTACTATCTGTATTAGATAGGAATTAGCAATTGTGATGTAGTTGGGCCTTTTTCTATCCACTGCATACAATGGAATCAGAGGCCATGTATGTCCACAAAGACCTGCTTTATGTGACAACTTCTTTAGCCATCTCAGTCATGTTTTATTGCAAATAATGGTCTTTTGTGATGTGGGTTTTTGAGGAACATGCCGGCTTTGTCATCCGCAAAACCCATAATCGTGGTCACTCTCTAGCTTCCATTCTGCCATCCTTCTGTTCTTTTGTCTTGTCAGAAAAGACAGATTGTTGGCTGCTCACCACACCATGCCTCACGTCATCACGAATCCCCTGCAGGCAGACTCATTACAGTCTGTGAATTGGCTCATCCCTTTGGTGTCATCTGCAAACTTTGAAACACGCTTGGCACGTGTCTTACATGGTCATGTTGCTTCACAAAGGTGAAATCTGACCAGTGATAATAATGGCAGGGGATGGAGAATCATGATTTGGATTTGGATTACAATGGGGGGAGCCAGCACCTTAATACAAAGATTAAGCCCCCAAGCCAACAAATCACTCATCTACTGTTAGCTCTTATAATGTGTGAATCGTAATTGATATTCCGCCTCTTATGTTGATCCTGGCTTGTGGGTCACTTAGCAGTATTCACACAATCCAATTCCTATACAAGGTATTTAATCAGAAACACTTTGGCAAGCCTCTGAAAGGCTTCGACAATCAAACGGGGATACGAGTAAGCTCGTCAAATTTGCAAATATAATCATTTGTTGGTAAAGACTTCGTGTGTGTCTACTGAAGCCCCTATAGATTAGATTTCTCCACAGCGTAATTCTCCCAGCAGCCTGTTTTTTTCTTACCATGAAAAATAAACAATTGATGACAAAGTTTGGTTCCGCACTAAAGAGAGATAATTTGAAGGAGAAAATGTCCCACAGCTATCAGCTTTTTTTCTCAAATGCACAGCTCCATAGCCAATTAATTGGAATGGATGGAGAGATTTTGCTCTGCAACATCACAATCAAAAGATCCATTAGATGTTCAGCAGTTCATAAGAAGAAACGATAATGCGGCAACTGTCATTAGAGATTACAGAACACTCATATGATTTATAGTTGGGCTTATCTTTTTGTATCTTCAAGCTATGTAGCTTGTTTTCAAAACAGATGCTATATTGGTCTATCCCTTAAAAGACAGTCCATAAAATAAACTTTCCTGATGCGAAGAATGCTTCTACATCTTTATTGATGAAGCTTAAAACTTTGAAATGGCTGCATCGCATAGTGTGTTTACTGTCGAGCAGAAAAGCTGGGGGAGGACATCACTGCTCCATGCTCGGCACCCGCAGACTGACACTTTTAATACTGCTGCCGTAGAGGAAATATGGTAGAGGACCTAATACGGAGACTTAGTACTGATGGTCACAATGAGAAGGTTCAGTGTCAAAGCCATTACACAAGCCTCTGAGAAAATACACACACAAATCAACCTCTGCTTATATGCCAAGATTCTTGTTTCCATAGATCGCCTTTGGGGAGATTTCCCTTCTCATCAGCCTTTTTCTTCTTCTTCTTCTTCTTCTTCTTCTTCTTCTTCTTTCAACCAGAACCAGTGAAAAGATTGGGATTTGATATGCTGTCACTCATCTCCTGGCTGATGTGGATGACAGGCGGTTTCATGAGCTGCTGTGGAGTTGATGCAAACCAAGCAGGGAGAAAATTTGGAGGCTTCTGCGGATTCCCCACTGAGCACTAAGGCAATCATTAGGAATTACGAAGGGGTGGAGGAAGAGGGAAAATAGTTCAGGGAAGGGGGGAATAAATTTAATGGCAAGTCAATAGGTATCGATTTTTATGTAAATTTCTACACAGCAGAGGAGCGCCCGTTCCGTCTTTGGTTATCAGGTTCCAAAATAAGGCTAAAATAGATGAGGGGGATATTATCCAGTGTTCGTCTACTTTTTTCAATATTCCGCAACCTCTTTGGTCACTGACACTTTCTCAATCACCCTTCTTTGTCTCATTCTCTTTCTCACTCATTCTCTCCCTCCCATCTCCATCCCGTTTGTATTTTTGCCAGGCAGTCAAATGGATGTTGGCATATTTTAGAGCCCTGTTGTCCAACTCTCTCTCATGCGCAGGCCAAGTCCGTGGCTCAGCAGAGTGCAACTTGGCAGCCAACGAGACAAGCACACAAAAGCAATTAGCCCGGCCACCAACAGTCACTTGGAGAACTGAGCTTCCGCTCTGTTCACAAGTCAAATAGAGGGTGTTATTTATATCCAAAGGTCAGAACCCTCCCTGTCAGAGGATTTCAGATCTGTTAATGTGGGACGTTTACACTGCAGGCACAAAAAGAACAACAAAAGAAGTCAAAGCAGAGTGATGTTAAAAGGGCACTCCTGTGACAACAATTGCTCCTCTGCACATGCATGCAAGCAAAGCAAAGTTTAAAGCTGGGCTGCGTAAAAAAAAAAGAAATCCAGATTTTACCAACAACCTTCTCACACACACAAACGCAGACATACAGTACAAACGATGCACGGGAATGCGCAAACCGTGCAAAGAGGTCAGTCAAAATGGCGCACTCTAACAGCCGGCAGAGTATGACAACCTCAGTGGGTCTGACCACCCTTGCTGTCAGAAAAAATGATCCTCATCTCACAATCTTTGCTCCGAACAAGAGATGAAGCAAAGCGGACAAAAATGACAGCCGAGCCTAAAAATGGTTTGCGCTGCTGGGATACCTGAGAGTAGCTGGCTCGATGTGAAGTGCTTGGCATGAATGTGCTGTCAGGGTTCCTGTGTCAGTATGCAGCACAATGCATGATGAATCTGAGATTGTGGGTGTGAAAATTAATAGTGGGTGCTACATTTTCATAATTAAGACAATTCTCCTGATGTCCATGATGTTAATTGATTGTTAGGTTGTGACTTTTCCACACGTTGAATCATTTTTTATCTGCACAAAGAGTAAACGCTAAGACTAGTAATGTACATTCTTGCACATTTAACATTTCCAGGTGGTCCATGACCTCTGCAGAGAATCCTTCATACCCCCGGATTTTTTTGTGTTCCAATCATACCCCAGATAGTCCTTGATATTGTAGAAACGCAGCAACAAATACAGCATTTGCTTATTTTTATTATTGAGGCACTGTTAAATAGAAAATAAGGTGAATTGTCAAAAGTGATTTTCCGTGTTGTACAATGAACACTGCTGACAATCTGGGATACCAAGCAGGCATTGAGGGTTGACGAGTCTAACCAGTGACTGATCTTTATGTGACTTCAGATGCTTAATAATTACTCAGTAAGTGTTAAAGTTTTTCCCTTTTTTGCTGTGGTCTGATCAATCTTTGCTTATTAAGGATGCTTCCTAAGGGAGCAGTAAATGTATTTATGAACACATTTCTTATTAAAGCGTGACCTATAAGCCTTTGTATTTAGCTTTAAGAAACTCATCGAGAGTTCCTGACTAAATTATTTTTTTTGATTTTAAGTTTCTGCATCCCCAGCTGAAGCATTGCTAATACAACTTGTGGTTTATGATGACTACTCGATTGTAGTGAGCAGAGGGCCCGGGGCCCGACGATGTCAGTCAATACCTGCAATATTGCCTCATTTGCAGCAGCTGTCAAAGTGACTTACACCCGTGTGCACGCATACATCCACATACACACACACACACACACATACACACACACACACACAAATGCACCTTCCCCACTGTCAAAGTAAATTGGGTGCATGTTCTCTAAACCCTATTTATGGGTCTCCCATTGTTTTTCTTGATGCAGTGTCTGACACTGGGAAGAAAGGGCAAAAATCATCCAGCCATTATGCAGGGAGTTAGAAAGACAGTGGTTTTTGAAAGTGAGAGAGAATCAGAGATGGACGGACAGGACAAAGTTGAAGGAAAGGTTGAAACAGACTGGCAGGCATAAGAAAGAGACAGATGGATAGAGAGACAGAAAGAGAGGGAAGGTGAGACAGAGGGATAGACTGCATGCCATGAACTCAGCTGTCACCCCCCCTCACCTTCCCCATCTCAGCTTCCTGTCACTCACAGCTGATGACAGCCCCCATCCTGTCTCTGCCTCCGTCACCTCAATCACACAAGGACATGATACTGTCATCACACTCTGAGCGCCATATCAAACTAGTACACTGCTGTGTGTGTGTGTGTGTGTGTGTGTGTGTGCGTGTGTGTGTGCGTGTGCGTGTTCCTGGATGTATGTTTGCATGTACCTGATTGGGTATGTTACCCCTTACTGGGGATAGTGTGTGTGTGTGTCCCATTCTGAGAAAAGCCTATGGATTAGGCCGGGCTGAAAGATACACCCGTCATAAATCTCCGTTGCTTACATGGGGACAGCAGATACTTGGATCTCAGGGCATCAATGAATACAGATCAAAATCTCTTATATGGGAAACACTCTCAACTCTCCAGAAAACATGTATGGATGAGTGACACTGATTAATACAGAATATTTTTCTGAGAGATATTGTTTGAAGATGGAATAAAGTTTCCCTTGTTAAACAGACAGATATCAATCGTTACTACCCACAGTTAATAGTTAATGATACTTGATGTTGGGAATAATCATAAAAAAACTCAAAATCCTAGAAATGAAGTGTATACATGTCTGACAAAACAATGGATGGACCACTTACTTAGCGTACTTGTAGATTTAGAAAATTGTAATCATATATTTACATTTTTGACAACCCCACCAAATATATGCCAATTGTTCAAAGCCCACTGAGAATTAACATCACATTTCAGTTGCTTTCTCAGGCTGTGATCAGACTGTACGGTTGACTCTCGCGGCTCTCATCAACCAGCCAACCTTCGCAGACTGGCCTAGCGTACGCTGCCACCCGAGCATTAAATGCTAAGTTGGGCGGTGCATAGGACACAAAACTATGTGAGTCTACAGCCATGCTAGCAGCTATTTGAGGCTTTACCACCATCTCACTTTAGCATGGTAACATTTCCATGCTAACATTTGCAACACACAGTGCATCTGAGGCTGATGAGATTGTGTCTTGGTATTATCCACCAAGTGTCCAGCTATTAGCAGAACAGCAGGACTTCTCGAACTAGTCATCCTGTGTAATATAATTATTTTTTTCACAGTAACCTTCTAAAAGGTCTGTACTGGCTTGGGGTGCCAAACTGCACCCCCGGTGTGACACAGACATGATGACACTTCAATCATAATGTAATAGGTCAACGTTCTGACAAACATGGTAGATGCGACTTGATGCCAAATTTTAAGGAAAGCCTAATTGGCTGTACTATCTGTACATCTTTCACACACCCTGGCCGGGCTGCCAACTTTTCAATTTATTTTTTAGTGAACAGGATTTCATTGAAAATGTCAGCAAACCTCTGAAGCAAAGCTGTAATGACAGTTGTTACATGAAGACATTTTCTTTGTGTTACAATGTATTTTGAGGTGTTAAGCAGTGCTGCTGTTGCGCTGTGATGCTCTGTCTTGTCTCTCTGTGTGCAGTCAGTGTCCTCTTTTTCACGTTGTGACATTATTAGTTATCAGCTTGTTTTTCATTGCATGAGAAAATTGACGTGAGAGTGTGTGAAAAGTATCAATTGCGTCACAGTCAGTGCATGCAAGTTGGCAACCCTGTACCCCAACCCCTCCTTTTTTTGTCTCCCCTATTACCCAAACCAACACACACGTCTTAACAGTACACTTCCACTGCCATACTCTCACACTGCGAGCCTGTCAAGCACAGTCGCTCACCAACAGGTGAGGAAGAAATAAAACACCACACCTTAACTAAAGAGCAAAGGCTTCACTGGCTCTCACATGCAGGTCAAAGAAGTATGCATGTGTTGCTTGTGCACAGCTGTGTACAAAGCACTGGGGCCAGTTCCACTGATGGGAGATAATCTCCACAGACATGACCTTTTAACAGACTCAAGGCTAAGGTCTGGACGTGGCAGCTTCCACCGGACTTTTTAACATCAACAGTGGCCGTTATCCTGAGCAGGACCAACTACACTTCCATATTTCACTGTTTTGGATTTATAGAATCATATTAGTGGCCAATTGAGTCAGGCAACTTGTGTGACATCTGCCATCCGAAAACAAACTAATCAAACCCTTTATACAGGCGTAAGTTAGGTGGTTGGGCAGTTGTTGTATTCATCCCTGCTCCCACCTTCATCCAGCTGTTTCACTGCTGCTCACTTGGCCTCTATTTTGGTTGCCCCCCTGAACCATCCCAAGGCGGTGTTCTTGCCCGGTTGAAATCTATGCACATATTCAGAGAAATGTCCTTTCCTGCCTGTGCAGAGTGTCACATTTTTTTAAACATAAGTTATGGATTTATTCATTAACTTTCATTATGTCCACTCAGAGGACACAAGAGGAGACAAGGAGGAGAAGAGCATGTGTGTGTGTGTGTGTGTGTGTGTGTGTGTGTGTGTGTGTGTGTGTGTGTGTGTGTGTGTGTGTGTG